>NW_027098114.1:0-28112 GCF_019320115.1 Miscanthus floridulus
GTCACTATATGTGGCTAACACTGCAAACAGAACATATATCTTTTTGACAGGTGAAAACAAAGACATCATTGGTAAAGAGAGGTCATGGAGATCCACCATGAGCACAGCAGTGAAAAACATGACTCCTGCCTAAACTTTCATATAACGCTAGTCACCTTCGTCGAATCATGGGCACACCGGCTAACAACCCATTGTCGATGTATAGAATTCGAAGTCAGCACTAAGCAGGTAGAAAGGAAGTCCACTACAAAATGTTCTAATACCGAACTCAGTGGAAGCTTATAATTCCACAGGTAAACACTTTTTACCCTACCAACCACAACACAACTCACAAATTGTTGCCTATATAAGCGTAGCTACCCCATGCACCAATGCAAAACCAACCGATCTGCCAACATGGCACCAAGAAGAGCTTCCACGCATGCGGAAGCACTCATCAAGATGACATGCATGGACGCATGGTGGCACTCGCCATCGCGCTGCTCGCGCCATGCTGTGTGGCATCCTCGAGGTCACTGCTGCTGGTCTCCTCCTCATTCGCCGATGCACCGGAAGGCAGCCAGCAGGCCAGTGCTCCGGCACCGGCGGCGGTGCTAGAGCCGCAGCCGCCGGCTGCGGATGCCGCAGCCCCGCCGGTAGGATCTCCGGAGTCTGCCCCTGTCGTCGCCACACCGCCACTGTTGATGGGTCCCCACGGCCAGCACGTGAAGAGCAAGCATAAGGGCAAGGACCATGAGAAGGCAGCGCCACCGAAGTCCAAGCACCACCACCCGAAGGCACCGCCCAAGCACCACGGGCACCACGCGACTCCGGAGCCCGAGCCGGAGCCCGAACCGGAACCGGCCGTTTCGCCACCCGCGCCGCCGCCGGAGCCGTACACACCAGGTGCGCCGGCGGCCGACAGCCCCCACGGCCAGCAGAACCCACCGTGGCCGCGCTCGCTGGGCACCGGCCACTGGCTGCCGCTGCCGCCATTCCCGCTCCACCTTCCGCCGCTGCCTGCATGGCCGCACCCGCAGCCGCACCCATGGAACAACCCGTGGCCGCCCCTGCCTCCGTTCCACCCGCCGCCATTCCCGGCGTGGCCGCACCCCGGCCCGGGCGGCAAGTGGCCGCCGCTGCCGCCGTTTTCGTTCCACCCGCCGCCCATGCCGGCATGGCCGTGGCCTCGAAATCCAGGAAACCCGTGGACGCCGCCGTCTGCGTCCTTGCACGGCAGCGATGGCGTCCCTGCCACGACGGTGCAGCAGGACCCCAAGAACTGAGTCATCACTGACGCATGCGCGCGTGCTCTTTTGCCCGGATAACACGAGAGGAATTTTATATTACTATAGTCAATTTGTTTCCGCTAAAGGAGAGATTGATCGATGATCGCATACGCTGTAAAAGTAATTATGATTTGTGGTGATTTGATCAGGCTCAAGAGCCATGATTATGATATGAATAAAATCAGACGAGAAGTTTAAAGTTCTTGCGATCATCCCTTCGACGATTCCAGGAAAAGTATAGATCATCCCTTCATTAGAATTCAGAAATTCAGTACGGAGTAGTTCTTTTTCTTCCCTGATGGAGCGACAAGGAGAACGCATAGCATTCAATGATTGCCCGAGATCCGAAGCCTTGCCGGACGTTCTCTGCTGCTGCCTCTAATTGTATTTCTATCTAGGCTTATTGGAGTGGCTTTTTTTACTTAGTAGCTAGCGTGCCCATGCGTTGCTACGAGACAACTTAACTTTTGTACTAAACACGAGGATCGCACGATATGATAACAATACTGTCAAATTAAATACCGACATTAAAGTGACATTTAATCCAAAAAGTAAAGTTCGTGAAATTAACACGGTCACGAAAAGCACGGCGTCGCAGGCTCACTAACTCTACTGTATAGATCTTTCTTTGCATTGCAATGGGAACAAATAATGCCTGTTGTATTGTTACAAAAATGATAATGCAAACATGATGTTCGGAATGTCAATATTACAAATTAAATTTTGCACATGGCTAAAATTCTCATTGATGGTTTGCAATCATCAAGGTATGTATTTATAGTATTGTACATTTGTGCATACGCATATAAAAGTTCATATCACCACCACTACTCCTCCTTAACCTTTTAGAACTAGCCATCTCTTTGAATTATCAGTTTGCTTCATACAGGATTGGTATACCAAAGCCACATTTCTTCATATTTTAGATAATAACGTGCCTTCAACTATATGCGGTGTGGTGTGCGGGGGGCTGTGCGTTGCAAAGGGAAAAAATTAAGGCTGTGTCGTCCGTGGTCAACTATTCTTATTTCCTGTTGCCTTAAATTTGTTTTGTTCTATCCATATATCCACTGTCAATACAAGGTTCGATCATGAAGACCAAATTTCAGGACTAACACTGTACACGTCAAGAATTCTCTATTGTGAAATAAGGCCAACAACGCTCCAATCCTAGGTTGCACAAAATCTGGCAAAATAAGCATTCTAAGCCAAAGCTTCAGTTGAGTCCACATGTATTTATCTCATGTGAAATAAGGTCGGCAAGACTCAGTCCACAGAATACGTCAAAAAAGCATTATAAGCCAACAAAGCTTCAGAGTCTATAGGCACTTCGTTCATCAGTTCAGTACTATAGCCAGAAGGCGGCAAGCAATACATGGCTATCACAGAGTTTCAAGTCACATGCATTGCATGATAAAATAAGATAAGACCTGCAATGGGAGGATGCTTGTACAATCTATTTGTTTTGGTAAAGGGCGATATCCCAGATGTGCCCTTCGCCACCTCTGCCACTATCTCTTCGGTCGCCACAGTGGAGGCCGAGGTGGCATTCCACCAGGCTGTTGCCTGTCAAGAGAATAACATGTTGTCACAAAGTGCAGATATGTGCTCAACATGCGTTGAGCTTCGATGGTGTTGTAGAGAAATGGTCTTACAGGACATAGCCAAGGCGAGCATCGTGAAGCACCATCGGCATCATCCTCGTTCTTGCCTGTGCTGGTCCGCTTACATATATCATGGGCTGCCAAAAAATATTATGCTAATAAAGAAAAATAATACATTGCATTCATATATATGTGATTTGTGATTGTCTACACGGTTAGGTTGGACTACCATATATAAGCACCATATGGATCTCCCATATAGGCACCACCATACGGAGGAAAATGACCCTCATGATCTAAAATAAAAAACTTGTGTCACACAGTTGTATGTGCAAGCTGAGAAACAGCCTAGTAATCAGTATAGGTACCAATACTCCATTTATACCAATACTGAAATTGGTATATCAGCAAGGTACAAACTCCGGTACTGAAATTAGTTAAGTGAAAAACAACTTCATACTGTATCATGCGCCCTCGTTGACCTTGAGCATGTGACTGAGGCCGTTTGTGGCACTACCGAGCTCGTCGATGTTGAACACCCGCAAGCGCTGCCGCTCCACTCCTTCGACAGCTTCTTGATGCTGTCATATGTGATAAATTCAGCTAGGCTCATAAATATCTTCATTTTATAACCCAATATCAGATTACACCTACAGTCTGCAAACACGCATGCTGTTGGTGACAATGTACAGGAACAGAAATTGATCAAGACTCACAGGAGCTCCAAAAAGTTCCAACAGTGTTTTTTTCAAAAACAAAAAAAAGTTGCAACAGGGTAACAGCTAATATAGTTGTCCATCTAGGCATCTTACAATGTCCATCCATAATTGTTAGTTTTCTTACTATATCGTTTTTGTTCCTTCACTATCTGTCTCATTTGTAGAAAAGCATTTATATAGTACTAAAGAATGATAGGCGGATTCTGAGCAATCCATAGTTCCTTTGAAAAACATATATAAGGTCCTAATGAATATGATTCCCATCCCGACCAACAATAGTTATACGGTCTGCAGCATATGAAACTACAGTTTCTACCATCATAAAGCATGGATCCTTATAGTCCTTAACATGAGGATTTCTTTAATGTCCTGTATTAATAAAACAAATAATGTTTTGGTTCACAATAAGTACTTGATTAGATAGAATAGAGGTCAGTTTCACTGGGACGTCTTGCCAGATTTTCCATAGTAGGTTCTTTACAAATGAGTAACTTAAGGAGTTGCTTACTAAATTCAGTTAAGATAAATTTGTCCCAGTAATAAACCTATTTGTACCTAGACACCATTAGTTTAACTGAAGAATGTTGAGCTACTGTTCTTATAATAAACCTGGGACAACTTGGAACAACACTGCCACACTCTATTTTGTCGAAGAACTCAAATGAATTGGAGAGGATTGAAATTTTGTAATTCACCTGTTGAGGCTGGAGTTCCATCTGTTCCTGTATGAACAAATCAGGCGTTGGCCATGTAGCGTTGAATGTAACATTGGCTGTCATGTGGGGCCGCCACTACAGCCGTCGGCCTCGGACACGAGGAGCGGCCAGGGCATCTCCCAAGGGCACGCATGGCCAGGAGTAGCCCGAGGAGGCTTAGGCGGCTGGGTGCTTTAGCCATTAAGGCAATTATGAAGTAGTTGAGGAGATTAGAAGTTAATAGCCAGTAAGAAGTTAATGGCCGGCATTACAATCAATGGAGCGGAGCTCCTATATGTACTCCCTGAACTCAGTTGAATGAATCAAGCAAGAACAGTTATCCCTAAACCCTTCCTTTGCTATTTTTATTCTCATCCCCTGCTGCTCGGTAGCCAGGCAAAAACCCTGGCACCGTTACCTAGTTCTAGCTATGAGTTGAGGAGCCAAGGGCCTCCTACCTTGGGCACCCAGGCCCTTGACAACCTGGTATCAGGATTTCGGCGATCTTCTTCCACCTCCGCTTCACAAAACCACCCAGCCACCACCATGCCATCAGCCCCTGCCTCGCCGACACACTCAGCCACCTCCGCAACATCTCCCATGGCCGAGCCATCCAATGCCGACTTGGTCAAGCTCATCCAGTCGCTGTCCACCTCCCTCAACAACCTTCAAGAACAAGTCGCCGCCCTACAGCAGGAACGGCCACTGACGTCTTCCGGCTCTGGTTCGCGAGGCTCGGACCACGGTGACCACCATGGTGACCGCCCACCTCGGTTCTAGAAGCTGGACTTTCCCAAGTACGACGGGAAATCCGACCCACTGGCCTTCATCAATCGTTGTGAGTCCTACTTCCACCAGCAATGCATTGCGGCAGAAGAACAGGTATGGATGCCGTCATACAACCTGGAAGGCGATGCCCAGATGTGGTTCATCCAGGTGCAGCAAGACAAAGGCACGCCATCGTGGCGCCGCTTTGCCGAGCTTCTCAACCTCTGTTTTGGGCCGCCGATACACTTCAATCCTCTGGGCGACCTGACGGCGTGCAAGAGGACAAGCTCGGTCATGGAGTACTAGGAGTGCTTCGAGGCTCTTCCTCCCCGCGCTGGCACGCTGTTTAAGGCGCAGCGCTTTCAGACGTTCACTACGGGCCTGCAGCCACCGCTCAGCCTCGACGTCGAAGTCCACAACCCGCAATCCCTCGTCATCTCCATGAGCCTTGCGCGCAAGCTCGAGCTCCATGAGCAGTACATCGCTACCATGGCGCCAGCCCTAGCCATTCCACGGCCGCCGGCCCGCAGTCTCTTGACGCCCCCCACCGCAGCTGGCTCTGCCTGCGCCACCAACCTGCGCTGCTCCGGCACCTCTCACCATCGAAGGCCGGCCTATGAAGCAGCTGTCCTAGTCTGAGATGGAGGAGCGTCGCCGCCTCAGCCTCTGCTTCAACTGCAACTAGAAATTCGGCAGGGGCCCCAACCACGTCTGCCAACGCATCTTCCTCCTTGACCTGGCCAACACCGACGACGAGGAGGATTCCACGTCGACCGCCACCGATGTCGACGACCCGCTCATCTCACAACACGCAATCGCGGGCGTCTGCACCAGTGAGACCATGCAGGTCCGCATCTAGTTAGGCAGCACGACCCTGCTGGCCCTGCTAGACTTAGGATGGACCCACAATTTCCTCTCCAAGGAAGCCACAGCCCGCACCTCCCTCCACCTTCTTCCCCACGGCAACATTAAGGTCACTGTGGCCAACGGGGAACGCGTGCCATGCCCTGGCCTGTACCACGCCACCACTTTCTCCATCGATGGCGAACACTTCACCACTGACTTCTTCACACTACCCCTGTCCGGCTACGACGTCGTTCTTGAAACACAGTGGCTAGCCTCTCTCGGGCTGATCCTATGGGACTTTGGCGCGCTCACCATGTCCTTCTGGCGCCGAGATCACTGGTGTGCTGGAAGGGCATGGCCGGACCCTCCAGCCCTGCTCTACGGGCCTGCAGCAATGATGATCTCCTGCCAGCCCTTCTGGATGAATTTGCCACCATCTTCACTGAGCCGTTTGGCATGCCGCCGCCTTGATCCTGGGACCACTGCATCAACCTCATCTTGAGGTCCGCGCTCATGGCAGTCAGGCCCTACCGCTACCCCACCTCCCGCAAGGACGAGCTGGAATGCCAGTGCACAACCATGCTGGCCCAAGGGCTCATCTAGTGAAGCACCTCGGTGTTCTAATCCCCGGTCTTGCCCGTGAAAAGGCGGATGAAAAATGGCGCTTCTGCGTCGACTACCGTGCCCTCAATGCCATCACGGTCAAGGAAGCCTACTCGATTCTGGTGGTCGATGAACTATTGGATGAGTTGCACGGCACCCGGTTCTTCACCAAGTTGGATTTCCGCTCCGGCTATCATCAGGTTCGCATGAACTTAGCCAACGTGGAGAAGACGGCGTTCCGGACTCACGACGGCCTCTATGAGTTCCTCGTCATGCCATTTGGGCCCTACAACGCCCCGGTGATGTTCCAGGCGCTGATGAAGGACATTCTGCGCCCATTCCTGCATCGCTTTGTCCTTGTCTTCTTCGACGACATCTTGATCTATAGCGCCTCCCTGGCCGAGCATCTCCGCTATGTCCGCGCCGTCCTCACCGTGCTCCATCAACACCGCCTGTTCGTCAAGAGGTCCAAATGCACCTTTGGCATCAACTCCATTGCCTATCTAGGGCACATCATCTTAGCCAAAGGGGTGGCCGTGGACCCTAAGAAAGTCCAAGCCGTCGCTGACTGGCCACTGCCCAACTTGGCGTGTGTGGTCCGTGGTTTCCTTGGGCTTGTGGGATACTACCGCAAGTTCGTCAAGGATTTTGGCGCCATCACCACCCCCCTGACGGCACTGCTGAAGAAGGATGGGTTCACCTGGTCCGAGGCGGCGAGCATGACCTTCACCGCCCTCAAGACAACCATCACGACTGCGCCGGTGCTGACCTTGCCCGACTTCGCTTAGCCATTTGTTGTTGAGTCTGATGCTTCGACACACGGATTCGGGGCCATTCTCCTCCAAGACCAACACCCTGTGGCGTTCTTCAGTCACCCCGCCATGCCTCGGCACCAGTCCCTGGCAGCGTATGAACGGGAATTTATTAGGCTGGTGCTCGCCATCCGCCACTAGAATCCGTACCTCTAGGGTCACCGATTTCTCGTACGAACAGATCACTTCAGCGTCAAGTTCCTTTTGGATCAGTGCTTGGCCACGATTCCACAGCGTCATTGGATGGGCAAGCTGTTGGGCTTCGACTTCTTCATGGAATACAAGGTGGGCAGCACCAATATGGTGGCCGATGCCCTATCCCGCCGTGACACCGAGGAAGCACCGATCTTGGCCCTCTTCAGTCTACGCTTTGACTTCATCGAGCGACTTCGCTAGGCCAATGATCAGGATCCCGCGCTGGACACGATCAATGAAGAGATGGCCTCCAACTAGCGCGCGGCTCCCTAGTCCATCGTCGATGGCTTGATGGCGTTCTAGGGGCACCTCTACATCCTGCTTGGAGCCCCACTCCTCCAGGAGCTCCTCGCCGTAGTTCATGACGATGGCCATGAAGGAGTCCAGCGCACGCTCCATCGTCTCTGTCGTGACTCCACTCGCCCAACCTACGGGCGATGGTCTAGGACTTCATCCGCGTGTGCGCCACCTGCCAGCGCTACAAATCAAAGCATCTACACCCAGCAGGCCTGCTCCTCCCTCTACCCATGCTGACGTCCATGAGGATGAACATTGGGATGGACTTCATGAAAGGCCCTAATATGGCTAGAGGGGGGTGAATAGCCTATTTAAAAATCTACAAGATCACTTGAGCAATTTGATTAGTATGACTAATAGTGAAATGCAAACTTGCTCTAGCTCTACAAGGATTGCAAGCCACCTATACAACAATTCTAGTTACTATAATCACTAGGCACACAAATGGCTAAGTCACTACTCACTAAGAGCTCTCACACTTGCTACACTAAAGAGCTCCACTAGATGATCTTAACCTACAAAGCAAGCTCTCAATTCTAGCTACACTAAAGAGCTTGCTACAACTAGTTTGTGGGAATATAAACGAGTGAGTAGGGTGATTATACCGCCACATAGAGGAGTGAACCAATCACAAGATGAATACCAATTCAATCACTGAGAGAATACCAACGAGCAAGAGACAACCATTTTTTTCTCTCGAGGTTCACGTGCTTGCCGGCACGCTAGTCCCTATTATGTCGACCAACACTTGGTGGTTCGGCGGCTAAGAGGTGTTGCACGAACCTCGTCCATGCACTTGGACACTGCTAGAACCTACCCACAAGTGAGGTAGCTCAATGACACGAGCAATTTACTAGAGATGACTTTGGTGCTCCGCCGGGGAAGGCACAAGACCCCTCACAAGCAACCAATCAAGGCCAAAGACAATTACCAACTCCGCTCAATGATCCTCCAATCACTGGGCAGTCTAGGTGTCGGCAAGCACCAAGAGTAACAAGCTCACAACCAGCCCAAATCACCCAACTAGTGCCACAAGATGATGCAACTCAATGCAATGCACTAGAGGCTCTCCAATCTCACTCAAGATGATGAAATCAAGTGAACAAGTGAGTGGAGTGTGTTACTTAGCTTCCAAAGGGTGTGCACAAGTGTATGAGGTGCCAAGAGAGTGGCCAAGGCCAGCCACACCCTCTATTTATAGCCACACAAGCAAATAGAGACGTTACCCCTTTGGAGCTAATTCTACGTGGGCACCGGACAGGGCGTTGTGCCACCGCCCTAGGGGTGGCGGTGCCCCTCCAATGGTCGACTCAATGGCTATTTTGACTAGCTATTGGGGCACCGGATAGGTGACGGTGGCACCGCCCTAGGGGTGGCAGTGACCATCCCAGATGTGCCCCCGAAATTAAGTCTCTGGAATATTAGGGCGGTGCACTGCTCTGCTAGTGGCGGTGACCATGGCAGTGACCCCCTGTGTCCAAGTCTAGAAACCCCAGCCTTGGGTGAAAAGTGGTGGTGCCACCGGATAGCCCATGGCGGTGCCACCGCCGTGCGAGTGGCGGTGCACACAGCCGTGTCCGGTGACCACCCCACCGGTTGCTTCTCTACCGAGCCTAGGTGGGCACCGCCCTAGGGGTCACAGTGCCACCAGACAGGGGGTGGCGGTGCCACCCAGGCACCTCCACTAGCTCACCTTGTTGCAAACTTTTGCGCAATTCGATCCACGTCAACTTGAGCTACTCCCCGCAAGCGATGCTAACTCTCAAAGTGTTTTCTCAAAACATGTTAGAACCAAGTTAGCATTTCTCAAAATATTTTCGATAAATATTTTCGCTTGCTCTCCGATGTGCACTAGGCCTAAATGCCATGCATGAAGTCCAACACTTAGTGGCACTAGATGACCGAATTGTCTAGTTAAGAACCCCTCTTAATAGTACGGACATCTACCCTAAATGTGATCACACTCTCTATAGTGTCTTTATCACCAAAACAAAATCCCTAATTATACCTTTGCCTTGATCTCCATAGGGTTTTGTTTTTCTCTTTCTCCTTTTCCAAGTTGAGCACTCATCATCACATGTGGTCATCTCATCATTTCATGTGATCAACATCATCTCTTGAGTGCCACTATGCTCCACACTTGGATGTACCAACCTAGCTCATGATCACACTAGATGACATAGGTTAGTACTTAGGTTTCATCAATTATCCAAATCCAAACTAGGGCTTTCAATCTTCCCCTTTTTGGTAATTGATGACAACCTCTTTACAAAGATATTCAATAAAATCTTTTTGGATTCATGTTGCTTGCCCAATCATATTTTACCATGTGTAAATGAATTTGGACAAGTACAACAAACCCGAATTAGTAGTATTAGCTCCCCCTACATATGTGCTAGAGTGTTTGGTTTGAAGCTCGCACATATGCATAGATTAGAATTATGGGAGAGTAATTACTACCAAAGATGCTAAAGTGTAAAGAGTTAACCTTTGAAGCGTGATACCAATTGGAGTTGCATTTTTAACACCATCCTTAGCACCATGATTTGCTAGATTTCACTTGAAAAACAAAGACAAACTAGATACCTCATGAGATCAACATTAGAAGCAAGGTTCTAGTACCACTTGTAAAAGTTCAAGGAATATCTAGCTATCCTATGCATGCTAGTTTTTCATTTCATCAATCATTTTCTATGATCTAGCATACACCACACAAGCATGGATAGGGAATTTAAGAACTTGTGCCATGCAAGCAACCATATGTAATGCACATTCAAATGCAACATACAAGTTTGTGAGCTTGCTCCCCCTGCTTGTGTGCTTCAAATATAATTGATTTCCTTACATTTCATTTGTTTGTTTGCTCCCCTTATCTTACTATCTTTGTGAATTTCTCTCCCCCTTTGTCAACAATTAGCACAAAAGGTGAGCTCAAATTTTAGATAGGTTGGGGTGAAGCCATGTAAAATAAGGATCATTTTACCAATTTGGTTCAATCTAGATCACTTGCAAAAGATATTTAATTCAGTTTGATCCAAGGGCAAGCTTTTTCACACCTCCAAATAAGGGTTATCATGCACCATGTTGAGTTAAACACTTATAGCTCATTTTCTAGATTAAACACTAGGTTCACAAGCCCACAAACATGTCATATGCTACCACTAGATCATTTCAAGCATACAAGCAATAGTGGTACCATACAAGCATCCAATTCATTTGATTTTCATTAATGAGCCTAAGACATGTGAGGAATGACTAGATGCATTAAACAAGTCCTTAGCAATGGATGAATGACATGTCAATCAACTTTACCTTGCTTTGCTCGAAGGAGGGGCATGTCATATGTGGTGTGCATCAACACATATTGGAGAAGTCAAGTATGTTCAATTCATTCCTTAGCTTGCAAAACCTCTTCTCATCAAGTGGCTTGGTGAATATATCAGCAAGTTGATCATCGGTGCCCACACTTTCAATGCAAATGTCCCCTTTTTGTTGGTGATCTCTTATGAAATGATGGCGGACATCAATGTGCTTTGTTCTTGAATGTTGAACCAAATTGTTGGTGAGCTTGATTGCACTCTCATTGTCACATAGTAATGACACTTGCTTGAACTTGATTCCAAAATCACTCAAAGTAGTCTTCATCCAAAGTAATTGTGCACAACAACTACCGGCCGAAATGTACTCCGCTTTGGCGGTTGAAAGTGCTACACTATTTTTCTTCTTTGATGACCAAGATACAAGTGATCTTCCTAATAGTTGACATGTGCCCGATGTGCTCTTTCTCTCAACTTTGCATCCCGCATAATCGGAGTCTGAATATCCAATAAACTCAAATCTAGCTCCTTTGGGATACCACAATCCAATATTTTGTGTATGCTTCAAGTACCTCAATATTCTTTTGGTTGTCTTCAAATGGCTCTCTCTTGGTGAGGCTTGGAATCTAGCACACATGCATACACTAAACGTCACATCCGGTCTTGATGCGGTCACATAGAGTAGGCTTCCAATCATAGACCAATACATCTTCTGAAACACCATGTTGCCACTAGCATCACTATCCAAGCTTCCATTTGTCCCCATTGGTGTACTATTAGCTTTAGCATAATCCATTCCAAACTTCTTGAGCATGTCTTTGATGTACTTGCTTTGACTCACAAATGTGCCATTTTTCAATTGGTTGATTTGAAGACCAAGGAAGTAACTAAGCTCTCCAATCATGGACATCTCAAACTCACTTGCCGTCATCTTTCCAAACTCCTCACAAAAGTCTTGATTGATTAATCCAAATATGATGTCATCAACATAGATTTACAACACAAACAAGTTATTGTCTAGTTTCGTGGTGAAGAGAGTGGTGTCAACCTTTCCCATCTTAAATCCCTTAGAGAGTAGGAAATCCCTTAATCTCTCATACCATGCTCTAGGTGCTTGCTTCAAACCATACAATGCCTTTGTTAGCTTGCAAACATGGTTGGGCTTATTCTCATCTTCAAAACCGGGAGGTAGCTCAACATACACAAGCTCATTGATGTACCCATTTAGAAATGCACTTTTCACATCCATTTGGTACAACTTGATGTTATGGGCACAAGCATAGGTTAACAAGATCCTAATTGCTTTCAATCTTGCAACCAGGGCATATGTTTCTCCAAAGTCAAGACCTTCAACTTGAGTGTAACCTTGAGCCACTAATCTTGCTTTGTTCCTTACAACTATCCCATCGTGATCTTGCTTGTTCCGAAAGACCCACTTGGTTCCAATCACATTATGATCCTTAGGCCTCTCAACTAACTCCCATACTTGATTTCTTGTGAAGTTGTTTAGCTCTTCATGCATAGCATTTACACAATCAACATCCAACAAAGCTTCATCTATCTTATTAGGTTCAATGGAACACACAAATGAGAAGTGTTCACAAAATGATGCCAATCTTGATCTTGTTTGTACACCTCTTAAGATATCTCCAATTATAGAATCCAAAGGATGATCTCTTGCAACATTTGTTGGTTGGAGCACTTACACTTGATTGCTCGCATTTGATTGATCATTTGGTTGAGATGATGTACTAGCCACTTGTTGATTTTCCATTTGAGATGATGAACTAGCTTGACTTGTATCAACTTACACATTTGAGTTAGAGAGCACTTGATCTTTGTCATCTTCAACTTCAATCACCTTTCTAGGCCTTATATCACCAATATCCATATTCTTCGTTGCATTGACCAATTGAGTGCCTCTCACATCATCTAGATTCTCATCTTCTTCTTGGGAACCCTTGGTTTCATCAAATTCAACATCATGCACCTCCTCAAGAGTACCACTAGCCAAATTCCAAACTCTATAAGCTTTACTAGTAGTTGAGTAACCAAGCAAGAAACCTTCATCACATTTCTTCTCAAACTTGCTCAATCTTGCGCCTTTCTTCAATATGTAGCATTTGCAACCAAAAACCCAAAAATATGCAATGTTGGGCTTTTTTCCATTCAAGAGCTCATATGGTGTCTTCTCCATCATAGGATGACAATAGAGGTGGTTGCTATAGTAGCAAGCCGTGTTGATTGCTTCGGCCCAAAATGAATGACTCACATTGTACTCACTTAACATTGATCTTGCCATGTCAATCAAGGTTCTATTCTTCCTCTCAACTAGGTCATTTGATTGAGGAGTGTACTTGGCCAAAAATAGATGTCTAATCCCAAACTCATCACACAAATCATCACTCTTGTGTTCTTGAGTTCACTTCCATTGTCACTTCTCACTTTCTTGATAGTTGTTTCAAACTCATTGTGAATTCTCTTGATGAATGTCTTGAAGGTTGAAAATACATCACTCTTGTCAACAAGAAAGAACACCCAAGTATATCTAGTAAAGTCATCCACAATCATAAATCCATATTTGTTTCCACCAATGCTAGTGTATGCGGTTGGTCCAAACAAGTCCATGTGCAACAACTCAAATGCCTTAGATGTACTCATCATGCCCTTCTTAGGATGTGTCGATAGAATATGCTCGGCAGTCCACCGAGGGGTATCCTGCGATGGTAGATTTGTCGGTGGGGGTGTGCGTAATCAGGAACCAGATGGTGACACAAGGCGCAGAGACAACAATTTAGACAGGTTTGGGCCATCTGATCGACGTAATACCCTACGTCCTGTGTCTTTCGTGTATTGTATTGATCTTGCGTTGTATGTAGATGACCCCTGCCTCTCCTTATATACTCTGGAGGGGTAGGGTTACAAGGAAAGTATCCTATTTGGTACTATACAATAGCTCGCGGTGCACGCCGAGCAGCGCCATGCACGCCTTGATCTTGAGGGCTGGGCCACCTCTGATGGTGCGGCCCATGTCTTGTCTTGTGGGTACCGGGGGGCATACCCCCACAGCTAGTCCTCGAGCCTGACAGTAGGTGACGTAGTCACGTGGTTCCAGGGTCAGAAAGTAGAAGACCAGCCGAGCAGGTAGTCAATCCCTGGTCATAGCCTCGAGATGAGAAAAGCGCCTAATATGGCTAGAGGGGGGTAAATAGCCTATTTAAAAATCTACAAGATCACTAGAGCAATTTGATTAGTATGACTAATAGAGAAATGCAAACTTGCTCTAGATCTACAAGGGTTGCAAGCCACCTATCCAACAATTCTAGTTACTATAATCACTAGGCACACAAATGGCTAAGTCACTACTCACTAAGAGCTCTCACACTTGCTACACTAAAGAGCTCCACTAGATGATCTCAAGCTACAAAGCAAGCTCTCAATTCTAGCAACACTATAGAGCTTGCTACAAACTAGTTTGCAGGATTGTAAACGAGTGTGTAGGAGGATTATACCACCGCATAGAGGAGTGAACCAATCACAAGATGAATACCAATTCAATCACCAGGAGAATACCAAGGGGCAAGAGACAATCAATTTTTCTCCTGAGGTTCACGTGCTTGCCGGCACGCTAGTCCCCGTTGTGTTGACCAACTCTTGGTGGTTCGGCGGCTAAGAGGTGTTGTACGAACCTCGTCCACACACTTGGACACCGCAAGAACCTACCCACAAGTGAGGTAGGTCAACGACATGAGCAATTTACTAGAGTTGTCTTTGGCCCTCCACCAGGGAAGGCACAAGACCCATCACAAGCAACCAATCAAGGCCAGAGACAATCACCAACTCTGCTCAACGATCCTCCAATCACCAGGCCATCTAGGTGTCGGCAAACACCAAGAGTAACAAGCTCACAACCAGCCCAAATCACCCAACTAGTGCCACAAGATGATGCAACTCAATGCAATGCATAAGAGGCTCTCCAGTCTCACTCAAGATGATGAAATCAAGTAAACAAGTGAGTGGAGTGTGTTGCTCAGCTTCCAAAGGGTGTGCACAAGTGTATGAGGTGCCAAGAGAGTGGCCAAGGCTGGCCACACCCTCTATTTATTGCCACACAAGCAAATAGAGCCGTTATCCCTTTGGAGCTGATTCTATGCGGGCACCGGACAGGGCGGTGTGCCACCACCCTAGGGGTGGCGGTGCCCCTCCAACGGTTGACTCAATGGCTATTTTGACTAGCTGTTGGGGCACTGGACAGGTGATGGTTGTACCGCCCTAGGGGTGGCGGTGACCATCCCAGTCATGCCCCCGAAATCAAGTCTCTAGAATGTTAGGGTGGTGCACCTCCGTGCTAGTGGCAGTGACCATGGCGGTGAGCCCCTGCGTCCAAGTCCAGAAACCCCAGCCTCGGGTGAAAGTGGTGGTGCCACCGGAGCCATGGTCGGTGACCACCCCACCGGTTGCTTCTCTGTCGAACCCAAGTGGGCACTGCCAAGGGCGGTGCAACCGGACAGGGGGTGGCGGTGCCACCCAGGCACCTCCACTAGCTCACCGAGTTGCAAACTTTTGCGCAATTCGATCCATGTCAACTCGAGCTACTCCCCGCAAGTGATGCTAACTCTCAAAGTGTTTTCTCAAAACATGTTAGAATCAAGTTAGCATTTCTCAAAATGTTTTCGATAAATATTTTTGCTTGCTCACCGATGTGCACTAGGCCTAAATGCAATGCATGAAGTCCAACACCTAGTGGTACTAGATACCAAATTGTCTAATTAAGAACCCCTCTTAATAGTACGACCATCTACCCTAAACATGATCACACTCTCTATAGTGTCTTGATCACTGAAACAAAATCCCTAATTATACCTTTGCCTTGATCTTCATAGAGTTTTGTTTTTCTCTTTCTTCTTTTCCAAGTTGAGCACTTGCTCATCATCATGTGGCCATCTCATCATTTCATGTGATCAACATCATCTCTTGAGTGCCACTATGCTCCACACTTGGATGTACCAACCTAGCTCATGATCACACTAGATGACATAGGTTAGTACTTAGGTTTCATCAATTATCCAAAACCAAACTAGGGCTTTCACTTCATCGAGGCCTTGTCACGCGTGGGCGGCAAGTCAGTCATCCTCACCATTGTTGATCGCTTCAACAAGTACTGCCACTTCATCCCGCTGGCTCATCCCTACTCAGCAGAGTCCGTGGCACAAGCTTTCTTCGCCGACATCGTACGTCTGCACGGCATCCCACAGTCCATCATCTCCGACCGTGACCCTATGTTCACTTCGCTTTTCTGGAAGGAGCTCATGCGCCTCGCTGGCATCAAGTTCCACATGACGATGGCGTTCCACCCATAGTCAGACGGCCAGACCGAGGCTACCAACAAGGTCATCGTCATGTATCTACGTTGACTTATGGGCGACCGCCCCCGCCAGTGGCTGCATTGGCTGCCATAGGCGGAATACATCTACAACACCGCCTACCAGTCCACGCTCAAGATGATGCCATTCCAGATCGTCTACGGTTGTGACCCGCCCTCCATCCGTTCCTATGAACTAGGCAAAACCCAGGTCGCCGCGGTGGCCAAGAACATGGCGAAGCCCGACGAGCTGTTGGTGGATGCCCGCGCCCGCCTGGAGCAGTCCCAAGCCGTCTACAAGCGCTTCTATGACAAACATCACCGCGACGTCCGCTACAATGTCGGGGACTGGGTTTGGCTCCGCCTCCAACAGCAGCATCCCTTCCGGGGGTCACCAAAGGCAAGCTGCGGCCTCGGTTCTATGGGTCGTACCGCATCGCAGCCATCGTCAACGACGTCGCGTACCGCCTTGAGCTTCCTCCCCACGCTCGCCTACACGACGTCTTCCACGTGGGCCTTCTGAAGAAGTTCATGGGCACACCGCCAGCAGCGCTCCCGGCCCTGCCGCCCATCCACCATGGTGCGGCGCAGCCGGTCCCAGAACACGCCACGCGCACCCGGCTGGCCAGAGGCGTTCGTCAAGTACTGGCGCATTGGCAAGGCGAGCCTGCGGCCTCCGCCACCTAGGAGGATGTTGACAGCTTCCAGGACCGCTACCCAAGCTTCCAGCTCGAGGACGAGCTGCTCATCCAAGGGGGGAGAGATGTCATGTGGGGCCGACACTACAGCCGCCGGTCTCGGACATGAGGAGCGGCCAGGGCAGCCCCCAAGGGCGCGCATGGCCAGGAGCAGCCCGAGGAGGCTTAGGCGGCTGGGTGCTTTAGCCATTAAGGCAATTATGAAGTAGTTGAGGAGATTAGAAGTTAATAGCCGGTTAGAACTTAATGGCCGGCATTAGAATCAATGGAGCCGAGCTCCTATATGTACTCCCTGAACTCAGTTGAATGAATCAAGCAAGAACAGTTATGCCTAAACCCTTCCTTTGCTATTCTTAATCTCATCTCCTGCTGCTCGGTAGCCAGGCAAAAACCCTGGCACCGTTACCTGGTTCTAGCTACGAGTTGAGGAGCCAAGGGCCTCCTACCTTGGGCGCCCAGGCCCTTGACATTGGCTCTAAAATAATTGAAAATAGTTCTTAACTCTGAGAATTGCTCACCTTCGTAGTGTTATTGAGTAGTGCTTGAATGGTATATTTCTAGCTCTTATAATCTGCAGTACAGAACCAAGGCACATAGCACGTGTTTCACATCAATTTGCAGTCCAACTATTTTTTTTCTAAAGATTGGTGGTCATAGGCTCATAGCAGGGCTAATTTCGCACAGCTTAGAAATTGAACAATCAATTGTGCTGCATGGTAGAATCAGTCATTGTACCATGATCAAGTAACTATCAAGGTATTCAGAGGCCAACATCCAAGGTTCAAGACAACTGCACATGATTAGCAGAGAACACGAACTCAATAGTAGAGTAAGCTGTGGAGTCCCTAGAAATCAATTTTCTTGTTCTCTGTCTAGATTAGGCAATATGGTTTTATTCTACCAGCAGTCCAGCATTCTACTCTTTTTTCTTTCATAAAGTTCAGAGGACACAAATTACTTACCAGCATTGTATGAATGCCAATTTGCTTCGTGACCTGGATGTTGTTTACACTATTGTCGAAGGGAGTTGGCACGAAAATCATCTGTCAGCACAATGGTCAAGCAGAAATAATAAATTCACTTTCAGAGATGAAACTGCGTTGGAGTGTAAATTTTGGGCTTGCATAGGATGGTGGATCTTAAGCAGCTCTCAGTGTGGTCACATTATAAATCTTCGAATATTAGAACACACAGAAAATGGGAACTATCAGATTTGGTGATGCCAACTATCAAAATTTGCAAGAGAATACAGAGTGAAAAGTTCCTACAACTTAAGTTTCACATTGGTTTGGAGCGGGCACTATTCAAACTCACAAGAGGCAACATAATATAGCTATTGGATTGCATTTATCTCCAGTTTCAAGCTACTTTTGGCAGAAAATAAGCTTGTCAGTAATATTGAAATAACCTCTATCACACAATGCATTTAGTCGGACACAAAAATTCTAAATGTGTTTCTACAACTAATAACAAATGTTACCATTATCTACCATCAAGCAAAACCTATGTGTAACTGACACCTTTCATGAATCAAGAATAATGGTGAATTGATCGTAGCAACCTAGTGCCTAGTGCTTAAGGGCAACACAAAAACAATGCTACTAAAAGTTCACCAGCATCTGCTTCATCTATGAAGAGGAGCAAACCCCTATTATATTTCTTCACCCAGTCAAACAGCAGTATTTCCAAAGTAGGCAACCAAGTTTTTATTGGTGCTGACTGCTGACTTAGGTGGTATGGTCTACGAAACAAACAGAATTGCAAGGTAGTACCTGGACAAGGGACAAGGGTGGTGGAGTCATCCTCCACTCACCAGTGCCAGTGCGGTAGCCCATGCTGCTCCTAGTCCTAGTGCTCGAATGTAGATCCTCCGCGGTGGTGCTCCTCGCTGCTCCGCTCGAATGGAGATCCTCCGTGCGAGAGCCCCAGACCTCTGAGGGTAGGGAGGGAGTGACGGCCCGATGTGGCCTCGTCGTCGGCGTTGGTGTCGTCGAGGCCCAGCAGCCACGCTGGAGCCGCCCCTCTCCGACAGATCGGTGCACCATCTCCAAGGATTTGAGCGCCGCTGGCCTAGATGGAGGGGGTGCGTGCACCACTGCTGGCCGGGAGGGGACCGAGCGCTCCGGTCGGCCGTGCAGCGACACCACAACAGCTATTCTTGCCCCCGCATCGAGGATCCATGCGGCGGCGTGTTGAGGCTCCAAGCTTGGCTAGGGTTTTTTTTCCGAGAAGAGAAGGTAAGCAGGGGGCGTGGAATAGCCGGGAGCGCGTGATTGACGCGACTCATGAGGTAAAGTGGACGGGAGGTTTCCTTTAAGGCACGCGGTCAATGCCGGGTGGGCCCATCTCGGGGTGAATTGAAAGGAGCAGAGGGCATGCCACGCGTAGGATCACTTGTTGGCAGAACGACAACCCCAAGTAAAGAATGTCGCACCAAAAAATTATCCATTTTTTAGTCTTTTTAGTTGTGAGTGAGAGAAAAAGTGATAATTCTTTCACATCTCTACACCGTGTTGGAAACTTGGAATGGTTTTTTTTGTAGCAATCGAATAACTAAGAGAAAATTTAGGGCCCACTTACTAGCATTCTGGATTCTACTACATACCGGATTTCATTTTTCGCTCAAAATGTTTCTCTATGAATTAGAATGACTTGCAAAATAGTTTGGCTCGTTCGTTGGCTGGGTTCTGATTCAAAAGAAAGGAGGGTAGTTTTTTTTTATCTCAAGAAAGGAGGGTAGTTGACATGCCAAGAAATTGAGTCATAATCACTAGAAATCGTCTCTTCCGAGATATCCGATAATCACTAGAAATCATGTTTGCCTCCTAATCTCTCAACGTCAACGCCGAGCAACCGTCAAAAGCAACTGAGCAGGCCTCGGAACAGGTATCAGGACTATGCCAGCTGCACGAACAATATGTCATCCATTATTTAGTAATACCTATGCAACTATCAATGTTATGTAAAAAAGAACGATAATGCTCTTTTCAGTGCATCCATCCGTTCCGATGGTTTCTCCATAAAAAACGCCAACTCCTTGCTACTCCTCACCCATCACAGCCTTATCCACCGCGGTAATGCTCTCCTCAAGACGTCCGTCCGTTCGGATGACTTCTTCATAAAAAATATTGATTCCCCATTCCTCCTCACCTGTCGCGGCCTTAGGCACCGCGCCATCAGACCTTCACGCTCGACTCCACCACGCCGCCCGCTCGCCGCTCACCTTCTCCAGCGCGGGGGTCGCTCGCCATGAGCGGCGCTGCCGTCTCCACCGTGGGGGCGCCTCGTCATGAGATATCGCACCCGCCTGCCCTATCGCTGGAGCCGCGCAACTGCTCGCCGGGGCCGCACAGCCTGCCGCAAGCTGGCATGCCCGCACCACTCCACGGTGTTGAACTCCGCGTTGTCAAGCCTTCATTACATCCAAGCAGCAAGTAGATGTTGCGCTTCAAAGCCCATGTTGCAAGCGTGTGTGTCAAGTGTTTCAGATATTTTAGAGGTATGTTGCAGGTGTTTCGTATGCTACAGAGATATGGGCCAGGGGTACCTGCACCACCCATATATATGACTACCACCCAGCTATCGTCCCAACAGCCATCAAGGAGGAAGCCCGCAAGGGCTGACGCAATCAACCAACATGGGGATCAAGGCAAACCAAGGCGGGTGTATCTGGACGATAGTTAGGATCAATCTGTTGCACATATCGTCTAACAAACTAGGAACACAATCTGCTAGCCCGATCACCCTCCCTGTAACCCTACCTCTCCTGCCTATATAAAGGAGGGTAGGGACCTCAGGCACGGGATTAAATCTTCCACATATTCCATCTACCTTGTAGCTAGGAGCAACAACCCCTGTAATTGAGCATACGAATATAAGAGCAGCTGCACCACTGGAGTAGGGTTTAGCACGCACTGTGCCTCGAACCAGTATAGATCTCTGTGTCTCGTGTGCTACCATCTGATTCCGTCTACGCGATCATGTTGCTGAATATTGCCAGAGCAAAACAATCCGATAGTTGACGTGCCAGGTAGGGGCCTTTCGCATTCAGACTAATCTTATGTTTCAGATGGGAGTCATCTTCAACATCGGCGATGAATTAGAACAGGAGCGGCGGGGCAAGGGGATCACTTCGGCACGCTCGACTTCATCGCCGACCAATTCGGGCACCTATGCCTTTAGGAACCCGAGCCGACCGAAGTAGGCGAACAGTCCCTCCAGATCCGTGCTTTCGCCGCCGGGCTGGAGGAGGCTGTGGATGCCAGACCGGATGCCCTCGCAGTATACCTGAAGCGTTATGCTCTTCTTTTCATTGAAGATGGACAAGAAGGTGAGGTCGTCCCCACTTTTCGCATCAGCAAAACCATGGATCTCGACTTCACTTCAGATCCAATACCCATACCTCACCCCCACACCCCCCGATCTTTGACAAGATCAGGGCATACAATGACAAACACATGGCGAGACACTCTCGCAGGCTGCGGTGGAACCTACCGAACCTCCCACGGAGGAACACCAGCCGCAGGAACTGATAGACCGCAACAACACCGATGGCACCCCCCGATCAACAAGATTGGTGGGACGACGCCGACGTATCCAGACTCATTGATCTGGAGGCCTTCCATCGTTTTCTCTATAACTACGACTAGCTACTCAAGAACTCTGACTCTGACGGGGACGATGACGAAGCCATCCCATGTACGACGGGCACCAACGCTGAATCATCACCGGACAAGCAGCCAAAACTTGGACGGTCCCCACCGATGAAAGGCTAAGACCTTTTTCGTAACCGAAAAGGGTAACAGGACAGCACAGCCGACTACTCAAGAGCTGACCCTACTTCGGGATACTCTCGATCCAAGCTGCACACTTGCATCTGATGGCCGACAGCCACGGGTAAGAGGGGGCCATCGTCCCTCCCTCAACGAGAAGGGAACCCTCATTAGCTAACAGATTGCCAAGCTGGATCACCCGAGGGGAGGGCCCAAACAACCGGTACCACCCCCAAGCCAAGCAAGGCCGAAAACTCTATGAATCGGCCTACATGCAAAACTACGCAGCTGCACCAGTCGTCTTGTTATGTTCTTGCCTGCCAAAGGATCCGATCGCTCCCGACTCGTCTGTTGTTCGGGATAGAGAACCTAAATGGATCTCCCCTCATCGACGAAGAGGTTACCCTCAAGCGAGATGGACAGTGAAGGGTCACAAGAATGTATCCAATGGTGACTCCTACCCCTGAGGGCATAGCCTGGCAGCAAGAACTCAGCAAGCATCAGGACAATAGTCAACAACCATCAGTTATGTCTAATTCACCCTTATTGTTTCATGTTTTTCTCATTGCATTACATTCTGCGAGAATTCACATATATCCATTTGATGCAAATGTATATCGATACCTCCCGGGCACCTCGAGGAGGATATCCCGAATCACTTGGGGGCTGGCTATATCAAACTGACCCAGTTACGAACATCTATAGTTGTTATGATCAAAAGTTACACTAACCTACCGTTACGATCAGGGAACTACAGAGGCCGTCCTATGGACTGTATACATGTTCCCCTTTTCTTCCACTGATCGAAGTCTCATAGGCCTTGAAATGGTATAAGTGACTTAACAAGACCTTGCATGGACTTTACTAGGACATTTCATTTTGGTCGAATAATCCCTAGGTAGTTGGTCTAAAAGCTTAAACCAGCATCAAACACTAAAGACAAAGAAAGACGGGAAATGAAAAGGTGCGCAAGCTATGCCGAACAAGAACTTGCTCCAAGCAATATTGTTCTGCCCCAAACGAGTCAGGTGAACCACCCAAATTTGATCGAAACTCACTATGAACCAAAGCCTCATGCTCTCTCCCTAGATTGAGTAAAGCCTTGGTCCTACGTGACAAACACCTTCAAGCATCTCGACCCTAAAAGTATCACGAGATATCTTTGGGTCATGATGCCAATATTGGCGTAGCTATGCTAACCGATCAGCACGCCACTTGAAGTTCGATGATAACCAGTCGAATGAAGCCCGAGCAAACTGCTTGGGGGCTATATGTGCACGACAAAACTTGTCACATAATCAAAAGATGGTCTCAGGATGTCAACTACCCTACGGGTTCATGACGATTGTGACATGACTCCAACCCTCAGATGCGCCACGCCGACCCACCCGAGCGTTCGGGGGCTACATACCATCACAAACAATCACCACGCACAGAGAATCCAATTTGCAGAGACATCGAATAACTGCAAAATCCAAACTTTATTACACCTTCTTTTACAAAGAGGTACGGAATCTACTCCTAAAGGGGGGGCATCCTTGATGAGCTGTTCCACATCAACAATGGCGGCAATCGTCTCAGCATAATCTCTGAACTTGACAATCAACCGGCGGATGTCGACGTCGTCGGGAATTTCGTCCGCCGTCGGGAACCCGGGCGCCACCTCGCGCAAATCCATCTTATGACTAAGATGGAGATGAGCCATGGTCAAGGCTCCTGCGGTTCCATGGTAGACTCCATGAGCCACCACCTCCCGGATCTATGTCGGGAGGCATCAGAGCTGATCAAGAACGTTCGTCCCTGCCGGCAGCACCATCGTAACAGCGACAATCACCACCTTATGAAGCGTCGAGTGACACTCACTACTGGTTTGTACCAGGGCAGCGGAGGAATGTGCCCAAGTGTTGACGGTAGTTAACAACATTTATAAACCATCAATATAACATGTATAAGGGCATAAATATAATCACCAATGAAGGTTTAAGGGTTTAAACTAACAATTCCACGAGTTTTGGTGAATCTGTATTCTCTATAGGGTTTATCCAGAAAACCATCAAGGTGGACCTACATGTCAAATTTAATTGCGCTTATCCATAGCGAAACGGACACCAGAAGATTCTAGAAGACTCGAGAGGACTCCACACCGAAGCGGAGGGCGAGACGCCCCCACCTGTTAGCTGCCCGACCCCTAGAACCCACCTGTCAGCACCTCATAGTTATGTCAGTTCTCCCCCGCCTCCTAGTTTGCATCTACGCCATCCTTTAAGTTGGTATGATCCAAGGGCTCACATTGGATGCTCCGGGCCATATATACCAGCCCCTGCCACCCCCAGGCATAAGTCATTTGAGAAGATAGAAACCCTAATCATCCTCAGAGCTCCACCATATTCTCGGGCATAGCTAGTTAGGCTAGGTCTAAAGGGAGGCAAGCAGGCTTCGCTTGGATTCCTGATCTTATCAAGAGCGTGGTTTGGTATAATCTTTGTACCCCTCTCTCTTTTGTATCTCCATTACTTTTATATGCTAGTTACAATTGTTATGACAATATCAGTATTCATCTTATTCATATTCTTTGCTATAATGTTCATGGTCTACTTTGATTATATGCTTAGTATAGTTGGATTATCATTATGTTCATGCATAAGTTCGTATAGCACTCACTCTAAGGATCTATGGGTGGGTGGTCGACATTGTGTAAGCGTGGTGCTTATACGTTGTTTACCTGCGGATACACCCTATATTCTGGGTCATGTGGTAGATCGCGGATGTGACACTCTCGTTGAGTCCTTTGTAGTCCACTCCCCGAATATAGGCTCACGTAGGGTTCGGTTATGAAGGAAGAGCAAGCTCTATTCTTAATCTTCCTTAGTAATATCCCTTATGTGTAGATATGACGATGATCTTAGCAATGATTACTAGGTATAATTACACATCAATGTATGCTTTGACTTGTAATTAAGATGACTTAGGAATTATTCCTCTAATATTCTACCTGACATGCTAATGCCATAGAAAGGAGTACTCTGAGTGATTTATTATTATCATTGATCAATACTCATCATATATATATATATATATATAATATATATATATATATATATATATATATATATATATATATATATATTATCCTATGACTTACCCCTATTATGAGTAGAATATTGGTTATGGTTTACTTCTCCTTCAATAGTATAAGTTATCAATACATGTCCATGCTAGACCTTCCCTGTGGTAAAAATATAAATAATGATACCTGAAATACTCTCTGGTAAAATGTTGCAATAATATATTATCTGTGCGCTTGCAGATCCTTTTCATTCACATATTTATTTATTCTTCCTAGTCACATAATTAATAAAGAATTGTTTAGTATTATTCTAGTAGTAGTGCTATGTAGTACCAATAAGTATCTCTAATATCATCACTAGGGATGACAACCTAGTAAAGTTAGGAGATATAGGTTTATAATATGTGGCTATTTAAAAACAAGTGACACGTTAATAAATACCAACAAGCATTTCTAGTGCTATTGCTAAGGACTAGATTTAAAACTCTGTTCTTAGTAGCGATGCTAAGAAATGTCAACAAGCATTTTTGGCGCCATTGCCGGGGAAGGTACCTAGGCAAAGGAAGTATTGATAAACTTATACTTATTGATATGATCAAAGATAACCATTGACCCTCTGCTCAAGCAAAGTTACCCTTGTTTTGTTCTACTTGTGTATCTTATGCAGCGTAATGTATGACCGGTTTTGACCTTCCAACAAACTACGTTGAAGATCCAGAAGCATTAATCAGAAGGACTAGAGCTAAACTCAAGAAATTCTAGCTTTAAAATCGGAAGACAACCATATAAGCTGAAGCTTAACACCAGAATTTGAAGCCATGGCTAACAGGACTCTCCGTGATTTCTCTGCTCCAACTACGGCCAACATCCGTACTGGACCAACAGTCAATGTTGGAGACAATGGATTTGAGCTCAAGCCAGCTCTCATCAACATGGTGCAAGCAAACCAGTTTTGTGGAAAGGCACATGAAGATGTGAGTGCACATCTCCAACACTTTCTGGAGATTTGTAGCACTTTCACCATCAAAGGAGTGACCCAAGATGCCATACTACTTCGCCTTTTCCCATTCTCACTCTTGGGGAAGGCAAAGCAATGGTTCTACGTGAACAAAGATAGAAATACTACATGGGATAACTGCTCCACTGCCTTCCTAGCAAAGTTCTTTCCCACAGGCAAGACCAATGCTCTGCGTGGGGAGAATTTCAAGCTTTTAGCAACAACATGATGAATCTGTCCCTGAGGCATGGGAATGCTTTCAAGATTACATTGCGGAATGTCATCATCATGGGATGGAGAATTGACTACTCATGCAGACTTTCTACCATGGGTTGACCAATAGTACTCGTGAGACTATGGATACTGCTGCTGAGGTGCATTCCTGTCACTCACCATACTAGCTACAACAGCTCTTGTGGAGAAGATGGCCTCCAATCAAGGTTGGAATGAAGAACGTGTTCAAACTCGCAAGAGGGGTGGAGGTATGTATCAACTCAAGAGGTAGACATGCTATCTGCTAAGATGGACCTGCTGATGAAGAAGCTTGAAGATCGAGCCAATGAGAAGCAAGAAGTCATGCATATTCATGATTCTTGCATGACATGTGAAGTGTGTGGAAACATTGGGCATTCAGGAAACAACTGTCCTGAAACCCAAGAGGATGTGAACTTTGTCAACAACAACACTACTTTCGTCTCAGTAGAATCAAGGATGGAACCAGCAATAGAGACCGAACTACCAAGGTAATTATCAAGGTAACTATCAAGGTATTAATTTTAATAATTTCAATCAACTACCCTTGAGAGAATTAATTGCTAGCCATTCCAAATTTATGGAGGGATTATCTAGAAAGGTAGCTACCAATGATAAAATTCTAGAGAATATAAATAATAGAATGGATAGCTTTGTTTCTGCCATTAAAAATCAGCATAGCTTTAATAAATTGATAGAATCACAAATAGCTCAGCTGGCTTCTGTTGTTCCTTCGTCCGACAAAGGTAAGATTCTAGGGCAACCGGAAGATCTAGAAACTGCAAATCTTGTCAATATTCACAATGCAACATATTACTATATACAACCATCGATGGGAAGGTGGATAGACTATACCTTGCCGGAAAAGAAGAGCGATCCAGGGAGACCTGTCATCCCCATCGCCATTGGACCTCACATTTTTCAAGAAGCTGTCTGTGACTTTGGATCAAGTGTCAACATCATGCCTAAGGTAATTTATGATCAAATTAATGGAGATACTTTGTTGTACACAAATATACATTTGCAGCTTGCAGATCAGTCACTCTGTTACCTCAAGGGAGTTCTTGAAGACGCTATTATTCGAGTGGGACAATCATATGTTCCCGTAGACATTGTGGTTTTGGAAACAGGTGGAGATGTAAGGGCACCCATTATTTTGAGCCAACCTTTCCTAAGCACCGCAAAATCCATCATCTACATGGATAGTGCCAAGAAATGTTTCACAATCAAGGATAGAAAGGAAAAGTTTTCTTTTAAGAATCGTATCTTGCAATCTCCTGGAAATCCACAGACGCAATACCTACCCGAAGAGACAACAGTGACCAAGAAGAAGAATAACAGGAGAAGGAGAAAGAACAAAGCTAGGCAGCCACAAGAAGAATCAGTCAATATGATCAACACACTCTGATCAGAGTACAACCACCTACTCACTTCACCATTCCTTGCTAAGAAGGATGATCCAGGCGTACCCATGATCGAGTGTACCATTGGACAAAGAATCTTCCACAAGACCTTCTGTGACATTAGGTCAGGTGTCAATATAATGTCCAAGGTAACATATGACTTTATTTGGTGATCAACCTTTGTTCCCTACATATATGCAATTGCAGATGGCGGACCAATAATTCTAATTTCCGAAAGGAATAGCAAAGGATGTCATAGTAAGGATACATGATCACTATACCCTTGCCGACTTCATGGCTCTAGACATGGGAGAAGAAGAAGACGATACATCCATCATCCTTGGAAGACCGTTCCTCAACACTACCAACGCATCATCTACGTCGGATCTAGACAAGTCCACTTCCAATTCCCTAGAGAAATGGTACGCTGTTATTTC
>NW_027098115.1:0-21858 GCF_019320115.1 Miscanthus floridulus
CCACTGGGACCCATCAGCTGGGTGTCTCAGCATATTGTCTACCTTACGGTCTTTTTATGCCACCGCAACAACTTTGCATGGTCTTTATTTCTGAACAAACATTTTAAGCTGGTATTATAGGAGCATACCACATAACCTTGGTAGGGATTTTCTTTCTAGGACGTTGTTCACCCTCGACGTCACCAGGATCATCGCGCCTGATCTTATACCGCGCTGCTTTACATACCGGCATTCATCCAAATTCTCGTATTCATTGCCATGGTAGAGGATGCAGTCATTAGGACATGTGTATCTTCTGGATTTTTAATCCCAAAGGGCAGACAACCTTTTTTGCTTCGTACGTAGTGGTGGGCAATTCATTTGGCTTCGGAAGCATCTTCTTTATGAGGTTCAATAAATTCCAAATGCCTTGTCAGATATACCATTCTTTGCCTTCCACTGTAGCAATTCCAGTGTTGTACCCAGCTTTTTTTGCCCCTCTTCGGCCGTCGGGTATAGCAACTTCCTATGATCCTCAAGCACGCTCGAACTTAACTTTCTCTTTTTCACTTTCGCATTCTTGTTGTGCATCACGAATGGCATCGCCAAGAGCATCACCGAGATCATCTTCTGCCGCTACCTCTTCTTCATCTCTCCCCATTGTAGTATCATCAAAGGCACCATACTGAGCAATAATGTCATCAATGTCTAAATCTTCTCCACCTTCTTCCATCATGACCCCGCTTTCTCCATGCTTAGTCCAACATATATAGTTTGACATGAAACCTGACTTAAGCAAATGTGAATGAAGACTCATTGAGCTTGAATATTCCTTTAAATTCTTACATATGGCACATGGACAGCACATGAAACCATCCCGCTTATTTGCCTCGGCCACACCTAAGAAATAGTGCACGCCCTCAATAAAGTCTTGGGAGCGGCGATCGGCATTGTACATCCAATGGCGTGACATAATCTGCATTACACGAAAATTATGAAAACCTTGAACATAATTAAGTATTTTATTACACAACATAGATGACACACACACGGTTGATTAATTAACTAAGCCTGGCTACAACGTAAGCAATCCCAACTATCACTAAAAAACTAAAACTACAATGCACTTCAGTAACATAATTATTTCGTGATCGTACGCAACTAAAACAGACAAATCATTCTTCTGTTGAATATCAATAAGCTTCTCCTGCTGGCTCACTGCATCATCAGCAGCCGCTACCTCAAGCGCACCCGAATTCTACGTATGTAGCATAATCTTCCTCCCAGTACCAACCATCGCATCCATTGCCCTCCCACTGAAATTAAAGCAAAAAAATTTAGTCAAAAATATTCAAGAAAAGCAGGTCAATTAGCCATAATAATCAAATGCGTAAGAAACTCACATCGCGATCCGGGCACTTGTAGAAAACACGACCTTGTTGGGTCCCTGTCTCTTGACTCGGTACTCCATCACAATCTTCTGCTTACACTTGCCGCAGATAATGAGAGGGAGTTCTGGCCTCAGTCGTTTCACAACGAACGAGAGGCCGAGGATCCGGTACCAGTTGTCATCTACTTTCTATACTTATTTTTGCAAACTAGTGTAAATTTCACATTTCTAAAATAATATATTTAAACAAAACTAAAATTATTTATTTATCTAACTAAACCATGAAATATGTACTATGTATAATAGTAAAATACCAAACTATCAAGTGATTTTACTATTGTAAATCATCATGTGATTTTGAGCTAAAAATGACATAGAAATCACATAGCTCAAAAACATGTTTCAATAAATAACCATCCGTACTAGTTGACCTTGCTTACGTGATCATCTCGGCGAGCATTTCTCCACCGGACGGCACCGTACTTGGCCAAGGAAGAGCTCCGATTCTATGAGGAAGGGAACACGGTCTTCCACGACCGTTGCCTCTCCCTCGTAGAATCAAAGCTCCTCCTTGACGTCCGTTACCGCTCGGCAGAGAACATGCTCGCCGAGATGAACACGGTCCCAAGTTCAACTAGTACGGATTTTCTATAATTTTCTAACTATTTTCTAAGTTTTTCATTCATGGAAAAATTTAATTCTAAAAAATAAAAGGCATGATTTCTAAGTATTTCATTTCATGGAAAAAATAATTCTAAGTGACCTGCTCGATATCGGCGAGCTCCGGGCGTTTAGGTTGCCGAGGATAGTAACATTTGTAGATGACATTTGTAGGTCTGAAGTTATCAAATATCCATCAAATTATAGCTCAAAAACATGTTTCAATAAATAACCATCCGTACTAGTTGACCTTGCTTACGTGATCATCTCGGCGAGCATTTCTCCACCGGACCACGTACTTGGCCAAGGAAGAGCTCCGATTCTACGAGGAAGGGAACACGGTCTTCCACGACCGTTGCCACTCTCCCTCGTAGAATCAAAGCTCCTCCTTGACGTCCGTTACCGCTCGGCAGAGAACATGCTCGCCGAGCTGAACACGGTCCGCAAGTTCAACTAGTACGGATTTTCTATAATTTTCTAACTATTTTCTAAGTTTTTCATTTCATGGAAAAATTAATTCTAAGATCACGTAAGCCGCCGGGGACGAGGATGGCACGTGCTCCAGCGAGGCGAGCGAGGCGTGATTTTAATGAACTAATTTAACTTTTTTATCCAAACATATATGCAAATCATCATGTGATTTTGAGCTAAAAATGACATATAAAATCATAATAAAGTCCAACATATAAAGTTACATATGCATCTACATCGCAAAATGAGATAAGCTACTGATAAAACATAAGAGGATTAAGTTTGTTACCTCAAAATCGAAGAGCAACACCAATGGAGGGGGAGAGAGCAAGAACAACAGCAAGCTGAAGAACAGAGGCAGTGAGTTTGAATGGAATGGCTCGGGCTCGGGAGGAAGAAATGAGCGGTGTATAGGCCGGCATAATTAGTCCCGGTTAGGGGCCAAACCGGGACTAAAGATTAATATTTATTCGGGTATCACCCAAACCGGGACTAAAAGCTTTAGTCCCGGCTGGTATTACCAACCGGGACTAAAGGTAAACCTTTAGTCCCGGTGGTAATACCAGCGGGCTAAAGACCTGCCCGCGGACGACCGTTGGGCAGGGACCTTTAGTCGGTTGGTATTAGAATCGGACTAAAGGGTCATTTAGTCCCGGGGCAAAAAATGCCGAGGCTAATGTTAAATTGGGGACATCGTTTTAAAGTCTGTTCTCTAGTAGTGCTCACTCCTGCAATGGTCTTAAATAAATCATGGAATAATTATCTATTCAATTTTGTACCGTAAATATCTTTATATTCAAATTTCCTTTGAGACAATTAAAGTGAATCAACTAAAATAAGTTCAGATTTACTTTTTGTTGCCATTTAAACTCCAGTATGTAGAATAATGCATAATTTGAGAACCATCCAAAAACTGTAGGATGATATATATGATCCAACCCTTGTGGTTCGATCCCCACCTGTGTCGGACCAAGAGATGATGTAGATGAGCATCTAGGTCCACACATATGCGCATAGCAGCCCAGCCAGCGCTGCTTAATTAAATGCTCACCGTTACCCACTTATACAAGGGAAAAAGCCAGCGTTGCATGATATATGTTTAATTGATTATGACTTTCTCCAATAAATACTACGTATATGTCAATACGGTAAAATACATTTATTTATTTTTGCTGGATTCACTACCTAATGTCCATTCCTAAAAATATGAAATAGAAATGAAGAATTAATGTTTGTAATATTGCCCTAGTTTGGGCTTGATTTTGGACAATTTTGGAACAAAATATGGGTGGTCAAAATTCTTGATTAAATTACCTTTCGCGTTAGGCTAGAACGAACGAACATGGCATTATCTATGCACGCTAAAGTTACTTCTGTTGGCCTTGCATGATTGCATCTCCTGGAACATTCACTAGTTGTCCGGTCACTGTCATCAATCAAAAGAAAAAAGGAGAGAAAATTAAAGTTGAGGGGAAAGGGAAACACAAAATATGTATATTTTGAGGGAGAAACAAAATATGTGCAACAATTGCAAGTGCTTAGTTAAAATTGAGGAGAAAGGAAACACAAAAGGCCGGGATCGGACACCTTCGAGTTCCATAATTTACCACCGTATACATATGCTGCTAGATAGGGATACAGTTACTAGCTAGGAAGTTACATGAGAGAATTATTTATTTGGCACTGAAACAAACCAGTGTTTCGTATTTGGCACTCGAAAATTTGAACTTTCTTATCTGGCAACAAGTTGAAATTTTCTTTCGTAAATGGCATGCCGTACATTTAGGGCAGTAACGGTGTCAAGTGACCGGCAAAAAGACATAAATACCCTTGTTTGCAGCAGAAAACCCATGGTGCCAAATATGGAAGTTCAAGTATTTTCGTATAGTGGCAAATAGGGAAGTTCAAGTATTTTCGTATGGTGCCAAATAGGGAAGTTCAAGTATTTTCGTGGTGAGCACTGAGAACATCACGCTCAACTGGTACTTCGGCAACGACCGCTCCATGCTGCTGTCCAACTGCATCTTCGGCGCCACCATGCGGAAGATGCAGTTGGACAGCAGCATGGAGCGGTCGTTGCCGAAGTACCAGTTGAGCGTGATGTTCTCAGTGCTCACCACGAAAATACTTGAACTTCCCTATTGGCACCATACGAAAATACTTGAACTTCCTTATTGACACCATACGAAAATACTTGAACTTTTCTATTTGGCACCATGGGTTTCTGTGCAAACAAGGGTATTTATGTCTTTTTGCCATGCTGCTGTCCAACTGCATCTTCGGCGCCAAATGCGGAAGATGCAGTTGGACAGCAGCATGGAGCGGTCGTTGCCGAAGTACCAGTTGAGCGTGATGTTCTCAGTGCTCACCACGAAAATACTTGAACTTCCCTATTTGGCACCATACGAAAATACTTGAACTTCCTTATTTGGCACCATACGAAAATACTTGAACTTTTCTATTTGGCACCATGGGTTTCTGCTGCAAACAAGGGTATTTATGTCTTTTTGCCGGTCATTGACACCCTTGACACATTACTCTCCCTAAATGGACGGCAGTGCCATTTACGAAAGGAAATTTCAACTTGTTGCCAGATAAGAAGTTCAAATTTTCAAGTGCCAAATACGAAATACTGGTTTGTTTCAGTGCCAAATAAATAATTCTCTCAATAATTATTCCCAGTGCCCTTGTGGGATGAAGTGCTGTGAGTCGCCACGAGGAAGCGCCGCCTGTGGCGGCACCACATCGGGCAGTGCAGCATCGTTGTAGTAACTAGCAGGTGAGCCCGCGCGTTGCGCGGGTAATATTGGGGGAAAAAGGTTTGTGCTGTGTTGGGAAAAAAAACAATTTATATTGTGATCCGTTACTGTGCATAAAACCCGTTACTGTAGCGCAAGATTTCACGTTAGCTGTGCCGGTAACAGTGTTTTGTGAGAGCGATCGGAGTTCTCAGATTGCACGTCTTTTATACTATAGTATAGATAAGTTTCGGATGGCAGATGAGAATGCGCAGGGTCATGTTGATTCACCGTCGGTGGCATTGTTATAAGCCAAAAAAAAAAATTAGCCATACTTTTTCAGTCATACAACAGTATTTTTCTCTCACAACAAGTCAGCTCTATAAATAAGCCGCAACAATAATAAGTTCTGCCGAACAAAGCCGATATGTCTTCCATGGTTGACGAGTAGGCCATGGAAGCTTGTGCACCATTTCAGACTGCACATGAGAAGCAGGGATCATCTGCATATGTGGGCGCTGCATGTCATGTAGTACCTTTGGTGGTAATGGCACGCTTGGAGGCATTATCGGTGCCGATGGAGTTTGGATTTGAGACCACACTGGAACTGGATGGGTATGAGGTGATATCTGTTGTGTGAACATAGTAAGGGAAGACGAGGTTGAAAGGACTCCTGCTATGATACTATAGCCATTGCAGATGTAGGCGCCGTACGGCTCACCTACAGCACTGTAGGTATATGCAGAGGCTGGTGCAGAGACAGTCCTGTATGTTATCTAGTCACTGTTACAGCAGGGCAGCTGTACTGGGACTAGATGGATAGAGTTGTATAAATAGACTACCACGACAACTCAGTAAAAAGAGTTCAGATTTACCATCTCCCATACAAGGCTTCGGCCAACGCTGGTGTCTTATACTGTGTGTGTATGCTCTGTTCTCCTTTTTCTTCTTCTAGCTATAGCCATAGTGCGTGTGGGAGGACAACGCTTGTTCGTGGTCGGCACGGCTAGTGGGTGCTCGGCAACACACTAGCGGATGCTCAGCGAGACTCATGAGTGGTTCACTCATCTGAGCTGGTGATCCTGTGGGCCGACAAGTGGTATCAGAGCCGTACAAGCGCCGTTGCCAGACTAACCACTGGCGATGATGGGCGGTTCAGAAATGGACGACAGCAGTGGCACTGCTGTGGCTGCCCAGCCACGATCGAAGGTCGTTGTTCACACGGTACGAGGGCTAGCGGCACCAGTTTGGCCGACGCTGACTCGCACCAACTATGAAGAGTGGTTGATGACCATGAAGGTCAAGCTCAGAGCCCAACGGCTTTAGAATTTCTAGAAAGAAAAAAAAGCAGGAACTCGAAGCTTCTAAGATTGTATCATCAAGGAATCGATCAGATGTGAATCGATATCAGCTGGTTCTGATGTAGTGTCGGAATCGGCTATTTTATAGATGACGTCAGCAGACGACGTCAATGGACTACTATGATGGATGGCGTCGGGGGAAAAATATGTCAGACTCTACAAAAAGAAAAAGAGTAGAGTCCAAGTTATTTTTAAGTTAGTAATATTTCTTTTGTTCCAAGAATTGTAATGAGTCATATTTGAGTATGATTCATGTTTAGGTTCTAGGTATAAATATGGACCCTGGTTATTGTAAAGACACGAACAACCAACCAATACAACTACTTTTTTTGGCTTCATGCCAACCCTTAGGAGTAGGAGTACTATAGATCTCGGTGAGTTTTTCAACAACCAGGGATGCATCGATTAATTGACCTCTGGGTTTGTGTTGTAGTACCGTCACGACTTATATTATGCTTGTAAAGCTGCATCAACCGATTGATTTTACAAGTATAGTATAAGTTAGTTATCGATTTGTATTTTGTTTGTAAGGCTGCATCAGCTGATTGATCTCTTACGGATCAAATATAGATCAAAGTTATTGATCTTGTGTTAAATAATTTGTTTTTTAATACAATATCACTAGTTATCGAATCTCTAAGATTAGTAAGATATTCCTGGCTGTTCTTGGTTGATTCACCAGTTATCGATCTTGTTATAATTAATGTTCCATTAATCATAACAAATTATCTGATTGAGATAGAGATAGATCGACATCATATCATCATAATTGATCGTCTTCTAGTCTAGTCACACTTTGAATCTTATAATTGATGGCTTAATTCTGCTAGATCAGTTGTTTTTATCTCTATTCCAATCAAGCATAATATGCATTCAAAGACATGTTTTCAATCTTGGGTGAACTCACTAGTTAATAAGATCTAATCTAATGACACCACCATAGTTGCATCGATCCGGTCGAACCTCACTAGTAAGACTTTAGATTAGAGATTATCGATTAGTGGTTTTGTTCATGATCGAGATATGTACTCTGTTTGTTTGCTATGTATGTATTGACTATTTTAGCCGATTTGCTTGTGCCTTCACACATATAGCATGTTTTTTCATGAACCTATCAATATATAGATGGTTTTATGGATTGTTTGGCTTTAGTTTGCTATCATTATCTAGCTGTTATCAATCTGGCCGAACCTCACTGTTGATGGTAACAAATTAAATTCAGAGCGTTTGTAGATTCGTTTGTACTAGACAGTCGATTTGTTCGCATGTTATATCTTTCCTTGTTAAACTTATCGGCTCAATGCTTTACACTGGTTTATATCCATCTAGCCGATGATGTTACTTATATCTAGGTGCATTGTACTTATTTCATAAATCACTCATGACCCACAAACATCACATTCCTTAACAGTCGATTTCTCCTCGTATTGACTATTTAGCGATTCTCCTATTTGGCTACTCTCGAAGCAGAAGCACACTTAAACTGTCTAGGCAAAATCGGCATGTTCCACCCTAACCTACTGATAAAACTTCCTCTCCTTATCAATTGCAGGTCAAATTGACTAGCATGCCTTTTGGATTTTTCAGGATCGACTGGTCCTATTGTGAAGCCACGCAAGATCTACGGGTTGACCTCGCTCAGATCGTTTCGGCTTGCTGTGTGTCAGGCGCCACCACATTTTTGCGTCAACACACGTTTTGGCACACACCCGGTGGGACCACAATCATCATGGTAGCCCACAATAGGGACATTCTTATAGTGCCTTATGAAGACTTACCTAATAAGGATAAATATGTCATTGGTGAAGCTATAGAAGAGTTTCAGAATAAGTGTTTGTTGTTCTACACCAAGACATGTGACAATAAAGTTGTTTAGAAATATCCACTATCAAGAGTTTTGATACATGGGCAGTCAGATACAGATGAAGCCGATGATAGACGTTTCTTTGTAGATGCTTATCAACAAATCTATCCATGATGCCATGTTGAATCATAATACAACTTTCTTGAACATATTCTACAACACCATGAAGGAGGTGTTTCATGGATATCCAATTGATCATATTGGACCGGCTTATTACAATATTCCACATCCATTGACTCCGGGACTAATCAAGCCGGTACTAGTCATTAAGAAGTAGCACTAGCTGGCAATGATGATCCCAGGCAGTCAGTTCAGAGCTCATCTGAGCAAGTTCAGGGTACTACTACTAATCAAATATGGTATAATCCTAGATCATCAGTGCGGCATGTGCAACAACGACAGGGCAAGTTCAGAATCAAATGGTTAATTTGGCATATCAGGCCAAATACCGCCGTTGGCTCAAAAAATAGCACCATCAGTTCAAAGGATTCATAGAGATACAGATCCTAACATTTACAATCAGAGACTTCAAGCAGAAAGTCAGCAAAGGATTCAATAGACAGAGATTCCACAAGGATATCATTATGGCACAGACTAAATATCCTTCATATGATTCCAAATCCAAGGTTCAAGGTACCCAAATTTTAATCTGTAGATGGGTCAGCAATTGCAAGGAAATCCAAATTCTAATGCTGATGAGTTGTTGCTCAGAGCAATTGAAAGATGAAGAATCAGTCGTTTTAAAACCAAAAGGGTAGACCTTTTCATACAAACGTTCATATCCAGACTAATATGATTTGGTTGCTCTTCTACAAATTACAGGCTTTTGGAATTTGCTAAGTTCACTGGTCAAGATAGTATAATAGAACATGTCAGTCGGTATCTTACTCAGTTGGGTGAAGCATCTATTGAAGAAGTCATCGGGTTTGTTTCTACTCTTTATCCCTGTCAGGACCGACCAACTTTCACCTGGTTTTCATCATTACCAGTTAATTCTATTGCCAATTGGACTGACTTGGAGAATAAATTTCATACATATTTCTATACTGGGATAGGAGAAAAGAAAATCACAGATTTGATGACCATAAGGCAAAAAAAATGAATTGGGTGCTGAGTTTCTTTATAGGTTCTGAGAAACAAGAAATTTGTGTTTTCACTGAATTTGACTGATGATCAACTAGCTGCTTTGGCTGTTCAAGGAATGTACCACTGTTAAGAAAAACCTGCTAGGAAGAGTTTGAAATTAGGTCAGTTGGCAACGGGTGGCAGCGCACTTAATAGCCAATTCCAGATATGCGTAGATACCTAATCTTAGAAGAATGCCACAATCGCTACAGCTTATAATCCATATTTAGCTGATGATGATGGTGAGGATGATGAAGAAGAGGTGATGCCATGGCTGAATGGCATGGGGTAAGAAGATATGGTGATGGTTCCAAATCCTTGGGGAAAAGGAGTTGAAGAAAGTTATGATTTTGAGTCACACAAAATCAGACAAGCTCTTTGATTTCTGCTTGAGAAGGGAAAATCAATTGCCCACCAAACGTCATATTACCCCTGATCACTTGAAGAATAAGAAGTTTACAAATTTCATAACAGTATTTCATTATATAATGAGTGCAAAATTTTCGACAACATATACGAGGGGTCTCAGCAAGGGAAGCTTAAATTTGATACACCTCAAAAGAGGAAAGTTGATGATAATCCTTCCTAAAAGATTAGAATATGGTTGATGCTAAGTTGCTCAAAGGGAAGACTAAAGTTCTAACATCAACATAGGGCAAATGAAATAGGACAGTTGATCCAGAGATGCAAATATTGGTTTGATGAATATAAAGAAATTAAAAGGCGTCGTGACCAACAGAAAAGCCGATATGAGCGGGAGGAGGACATCAAGAAACGAGGCGATGAGGCCGGCGTGTTACATCTCGAATTTGTTGAATAAATGGCAATGGTAGAAAGAGAAGGATTATCAGCATTGGTTAGAAGAGAAAGAATATCAATGTCGACAAGAAGAGGAGGAGGTAGAAAGAGAACAAGCTTAAATTACATTGGAATTGTCCTTTTTCAGACATTGTTGGAATGAAGGTTTGAAATTACCTACTAGAATTAATTCGCAGTGTCGTGAACAATATTGGGAATTTAGTCAATTCAAGACAACCGCGGTACGTTATCCATGTCCGCTACTGGGTTAATCATCATGCTAATATGGATCGGACAAAAATCGTAGAAGTTGTCATGATCGCTGTTTGGGAAGCGAGTTGTTGATCAAAATTGGGCTGATATGAAGAAGGTCATGAGGGCGGTATGTTGGTAAGACGGGCAATGGGTCCGGAGGTTTAACAAGAAGTCAGGAAGAAGAGTACAACGCATATGGTGAATAGAGAGCTAGAACAGGCTTAGAAATCTAGGTAAACCTCAAGTATGGTAGTGGACTGTGTTAAAAAATAGCCAATAAGGGTCAACCATAGGAGCACGTAATATTCAAATGGCTTTCTTTTTCCATCAGAATTTAGGAGCCAACAAATCAAGAAGTCTATTCATATTTTGATGATCAGAATATGAGGAGATGGTTGCCAAATGATAGTGAGAGTCAGTAATATAGCAAGCTAATTTGCTGAACACAGTTAGGCATCAGCACGTGAAGGCTTTATTGTAAAAGGTTTCGTTGATGGGAAGCCGAATGGACAAAATGTTGGGTGGAGGTAGGTGCTTTGTTAATCTTATGCCTTATAACTACTTTGCAAGCTTGGTAAGGGACTAGAGAGTTTGATTGAGACCTAACATGAGTAGAGGAGGTTTTGGGGTAATGGCATCCAGACCAGGGGGCAATAAACGTTAAATTACAATTGGAAGTAAGAAGTTTTGCTCACTACATTCTTGTCATTGATGGAAAGGGTTCATACAGTTTACTCCTTGGTCATGATTAGATTCATGTAAAGTTGTGTACACTAGACTATGCATCAATGCTTGATTCAGTGGCATTGGAGATGATGTTGAGATGGTTCATGCTAATTGATCTGTGAGTATAGCAAACTGACCCAAGTATTGGAACTGAAATATTTTGAGTGTTTTCTAGCAAGCGATGGGAAGGGAGGCTTTATTAAGATCAATGATTGATGAAAGCACAGCCGATCCAAGTAGTCAGCTCTAGAGTTTGTTTAATGGATAATCCAATAGATGGTACGGATGGTAAACTAGGACATGGCTTTACATTGGCCGATGAATTAGAGGAGATAGATATTGGTCCTAGAGATAGGCCTAGGCCGACGTATATAAGTACTAAGTTGAATCTTGAGTATAAGCAAGAGTTGATGATTTATTAAAGCATTTTAAAGATTGTTTTGCTTGCGAATATTATGAGATGCAGGTCTAGATCGATCAATTGTTGAACATCGGTTGCCAATCAAACCTGGATATCGGCCATTTATACAAGCTCTGAGGAATTTAACCCAAATGTTCTTGATGATATCAAAAAGGAGACTAAAAGATTACTAGAAGCAAAATTTATCCGACTATGCTGTTATGCAGAGTGGATATTGGTGTTGTTCCTATGTATAAGAAAAATGGGAAGTTAAGAGTTTGCATTGATTTTAGAGATCAAACAAGGCTACACCCATGGATGGTTATCCGATGCCAATAGCCAACATGTTGTAGATGCAGTATGAGTAGTCGGGCACAAGGTTATTAGTTTTATGGACGACAATGTAGGATATAATCAAATTTTTATGGCTGAGGAAGACATAGCAAAATAGCTTTTAGGTGCCCTGGCGCAATCGGCTTATTTGAATGGGTTGTGTGACTTTTTGGTTTGAAGAATGCTGGTGCAACTTATTAGGGCAATATATTTTTCATAAGTTGATTAGTAGGATTTTGTGAAATCTACATTGATGATGTAGTGGTGAAATCCAAAGGGTACAAGGAACATCTAGCTAATTTGTGGGACACTTTGGAGTGCACGAGAAAACATTGTTTAAAGATGCATCCTAATAAGTGTGCTTTTCGAGTATCAGCTAGATAATTTTTGGGTTTTATGGTCCATGAGAGAGGAATTGAAATTGGTCAAAAAAGTATGAAAGCAATTGATGAGGCAGTATCCCGACTACTAAAATAGAATTACAAAACTTTGCTTGGTAAGATTAATTTTATCAGATGGTTTATTTCAAATTTGTCAGAAAGGGTTCTACCATTTTCTTCCTTTGTTGAAGTTGTGAAACAATCAAGAATTTAAATGGAGTTGACGTACAACAAAAGGTGTTTGAGGGATAAAAGAATATATGAAGTGTCCACCTTGTGCTGGTCCCTCCTCAACAAGGTAAACCTTTTAAGTTGTATGTGTCGGCGATAGCCAAACAATTGGATCGGCCTTTAATGCAAGAGTTTTGAAGGAAAGAATGAGTTATTTTCTTTTAAGTAGAAGGCTTTTGGATCTAGAAAAAGATATTCTCCTAATGTGAAAAATTATGCTTATGTTTATATTGTCTCTGCACTAAATTGCGACATTACTGTTATCGGCTGAGTGTATGCTTGTGTCTAAGACTAATGTGACCAAGCACATGTTATCAATGCCAATATTAAATGGGAGAATGGGAACGTAGATTCCTTGCATTATCAGAATTTGACTTGAGGTACGAATCGGCTAAAACAGTCAAGGGGCAAGTAATTGCCAATTTTATTACCCAGCATCATAAACCAAGTATTGGCTATATAGAACTAATACCTTGGACATTGTTCTTTGATGGATCATCGTGCAAACAAGGTGGTGGCATTAGTATTGTTATTGTTTCACCTCAGGGGGCAAGTTTTGAGTTTGCTTTTCCAATTAAACCAATGACTACCAACAATCAAGCAGAATATGAAGCTATCTTAAGGGACTTCAACTACTTCATGAAGTGAAGACTGAGTCAATTAAAGTATTTGGAGATTCACAATTAGTTATTAATCAGTTGATCAGCCTATATGAATGTAAAGATGATATTCTGAGGGGATACTATGATAAATGCTAGAGGTTACTCAAAGAGTTTCCCCATATTTCTCTTTAGCATATTCCAAGAGCATAGAATCAAGAGGCTAATCGGTTAGCTCACAGTGTGTCAGGTTATCGAGTGTTTTATGTGATTTTAAGCAGTGAAACCTTGACTAATGATTGGAGAGTTGAAATAGCCGAATACCTTAAGAATCCATCATAGAAGGTTACCAGGAAACTAAGGTATAAATTGACTAAGTATGTTTTGTGGATGATTAGCTATATTACAAGATAGTCGATGGTGTGTTGCTTAAATGCTTAAATCAAGAGGAAGCTAAAGTATTGATGGGTCAAATACATGAAGGGATATGTGGAGCTCATCAATCGGCTTATAAGATGAAAAGAATTATTCATAGGTCTAGATATTTCTAGCCAACAATACTAGAAGATTATTTTGAATATTACAAGGAGTGTTAGGATTGTCAATGTTTTGGTAATGTTCAGAAATCGCCTGCATCGGCTATGAATCCAACAATTAAACTATGGCCATTTCAAGGTTGGGGAATTGATTTAATTGGCTAGATTTTTTCACCTTCAAGTAAAGGACATAAGTTTATATTGGTAGCAACAATTACTTTACCAAATGGGTTGAGGCATTTCCTTTGAAGATGGTAGCCTCAAGAATATGTTTGATTTTGTCAAGGAAACATATTGTGTATCATTTTGGAATTCCTCAAACTATTACTACTGATCAGGGTAAACAATGTTCACATCTGAAGTGTTTAGAGATTTTGCTGCTTGTATGGGAATTAAGTTATTAATTCTTCTCCTTACTATACTTAGGCTAATGGCCAGGCAGAGACGTCCAATCTAATTATGATTAAATGGATTAAGAAGAAAATTGAGGAGCAACCAAGGAAAGTGGTATTTAACACTTAATGAGGCATTGTGGGGAATACAAGATGGTGTGCCATGGATTGATTAAATCATCACCTTATGAGTTAGTATATGGGCATAATGTGGTTCTTCCTTGGGAAATCTAGACTGGATCAAGACATGTTACATTACAGAATGATTTGACAACCGAAGTCTATAAGAATCTAATGATGGATGATTTAGAGGAGTTAAGTTGTCATCGGCTGCGTCCTCTTGAGAATATTGAAGCCAATAAGTCAAGGTTTGCAAGGCATTATAACTAAAAGGTCAAAAACAAGCAATTTGGTGAAGGAAAATTAGTCTAGAAAGTAAAATTACCAATTGGGTCTAAGGACAACAAATTTGGCAAATGGTCACCTAATTGGAAAGGTCCTTATTGGATTGGTCATTGTGCGCCTGGCAATGCTTACATTCTAGAAATGCTAGAAGGAAGAGAAGAATTTGATAGTGCGATCAATGGAAAACATCAAACAAGTATTATCCTAGCATCTGGGTTGATGCTTGACAGCCGATTTGTTTAGTCATCGGCTCTAATAGCCGATACTAGAAGGGTGTCGCCTTTAGTTTAAAAAATTAACCCAAAGGGGTGAAAGTCGATACAATATATATCGCCTATAGAGCAAAAAACACAAAAACATTCATATCATGATACATTCATAGACACATTCATAAAAATAGAAGTTTTCTTTATTGATCAGTTTGCCCCTAAGTACAAACTAATCAAAGACATTATTTATCATATCCTAGGCGGATATGATGTCCACGATGGCCTCTGCCTCGTCATTGAAGTCCTCGATCAAATCCTCGTGCATGTTAGGGTCATCGGCCATTGGGAAGCCCGGCTCCATGCTACGGATCATGCCTGGTCTAGACTTGCGCCGTGGCTAGGGCCACTATTGCGCCACGGTGAACGTCATGGAGGGCGATCTCCTAGACACGCACTGGGACATTGTGTAGGCGGTTGTTGAGGAGAGGGCCCCAGGCATTGATGGCTACAGTAGCTGCATTCACCGCTAGTTGGAGGTTCTCCAACTGCACCATTATTGTTGGTAATCATAGAAACATGAGGGCTATCAAGACAAGGATAGTTGAGATTCAAATAAGGGTTTTCTTGGAGTTCATCTTACCCGCCACCATGGCATTGGACTCGTCCAACCGCGCCCGAGCAGCACTGGCCTCTTCCTTGGTGGTGAGGAGGGTGGCTTGAGAGGCCCCGAGGCGGATCTCAAGCTAACAGTTCTCCCTAGTTGCCTTAGAGTAATGGTCTTGGGCCGCCCTCCACTCCCGAAGGAAACACTGGGCGTCATCGCCGTTATAGGAGTTAGAGGAGTCCAATGATGACTCCGGCACGACAACAGCAGACGCGGCGGTAGAAGGCTCACTAGCCCTAGGAGGAGTAGGAAGTCTGTCATTAAGGATGAACCTGCAAGATGCATTAGTGGATGATTCTTGCTATGGACAGGAATGTTCAGTCTTACCTCATGCAGTGAAGTCACTAGCCAACTGGGACCTCCTCCTCTAGGAGATCTTCCACTGTGCGCTTGCCGTGGTGATCCTCTCCTACCATTGGGTGTTGGTTGAGATCGTGGAAGGAGAAGGGAACAGCTACAGGGTTTGTGAAGGTAGAGAAAAATAGAAATAGTTGCAAGTGTAGATGTGTTTGAGACCGGAGGCCTTGGCTGGTATTTATAGTCATGAATCTAGGTAGTAGATATCTCGGGACGTGCAAAAGGCAACCGCAATTAATAAAAGGCAAAGAATCACCCCAATAATGCCAAAGAAAATGTGGCATTGATAACTAAGGATGGAAGATTGAGGAGTTTTCTTAGTAGAGGTTGTGTTTTTAGAATTAATTGGATTAAGGTCAGAGGTCTAGAATCAGCTATTTTCAAATCGGCTCTCTAGCCAAGATAAGAGATACAATAGATCAACAAAAAATATGGTTGTCATTGGTTCCACACAAGATATATATTACAAATGTTGGTATGCAGATTACAAGTGTAGAACATCCTGGATTACTTTTAATGCTTTTAGCCAGATAGCATCGACTTCTACGATTTGTTGTTTGTCTTCTTCGGTTAATCCAGGAATGTTCTCAAGGTTGCTATGAATGGCCTTGCCTTCTTTGACCTTGGCTGGCATCTCTTGTTTCTTTTGCTTAATGACATTAGGTATTTGAGCCAGGTTGGACTCATGATGATCAAAGGCAGCCTGCACATTCTCTAGTTCTTTCTTGAGTTCTGCACACTTGGCTTTTAGTTGGTTTAGCTTGGGTTCGATCCTGAGGGAGGAGTCTTCAAGTTATTGATTAGCTATGCTAGCTCTTTGGCCTCTTGTTTGTTGGAGTTCTTCTTGGCCAATAAAGCTTCACGATCATCAAGGTTTCTCTAAGCCCTTTTCACTCTTGGAGCTTCATCGTAAATGTTGGACAAAGGTGTCAGAGCTTCAACTAGATTCAAAGGCAAGTTACCCTTAATGGCTAGGAAAGTTCTTCTAACTGAATCTACATCCTAGACCAAATCGGTTATATCCTTCTCAAGCATTAGCAATATGTCCCTTAGCTGATTTTTGGTCTCTTCTGATAAAGACTCTTGGAGGGAGGTGGCTAATGAGCTAATCTCACCTTCGTCTATGTATTCTTCAAAGTTGAAGGAATAGCTCAGAGCTGGAGAATTAAGTGTCTATATATGAGCAAAGGAAATCTTATTAGGAGGATCAAATCAGTTGATAACAAGATAAATGGTGAAGTAAACACAGCACCTTTTCTAGAGGAGGCTCTAGTTGAAGAGAAGGAACAACTAATGATGCACCAATGGTATCTGATTGAACCGGCTCTAAACTTTCAACATTAGTATCTACAAACAACAAGGAAAAATTTTCAATTCATGTCTATTACGGAAGGATAAAATAAATATATGATTTTCTTATGATTGATTGTTTGTTGAACTAGGGAATTGATAGCCTGGGTGTCAACATAATAGGGTTGTCTTTGACTGATGCACGATCGATTTTCTGTTCTTGCTAGATATTACCTTGGTAGCATCAAGAGGTGAATTAGAGAGATGCGCATCTTCTATCACCTAAAGTTTGTTAGAAACATCAGTTGTTTCAACTATAATCGGCTCTTTAGGGGGAACAACCAATAAGAGGTTGGTGGATACTGATTCAAGTGCCTAGGATAGTAGTTTAGCACCCAAAATAGACTGGGATACAATACTTGATAGCTACAAAAGAGAATTGGATCAGACATGAAATATTAATGTGAGGAAAGAGATCAGTTGATTTACCTGAGTAGCTAATGGTTTGGTTCTACAGAGTCTTTTCCTGCTGGTGGTTTTTTGAGTTACATCTCTAGCTGCCTTGCGTTTGGAAGACTGGTATGTAAGTATTGCTGGAGCAGCTGGGGTCTTCATTAGCTTCTTTAGGATGGGTGTTGTGGATCCCATTCTTGAGGCTGGACATGGTGGATAGTATTCTATGGGATGCCCCTTCCTGTCCATGCTTGGGGGATCGAATTTGGTGTCCTAGAAAAGTTTGCTAGAATAGTTGGCAGGGGAATTTATTGAATATTTTTTCTAAAAAGGAATGGTAAGTTACCTCACTGTCAGAAGCAAAATCTTCATCCAGAGCTATGCAATTAGTATGGACTGACCCACAGAAGAGATGGGAGTGCCATTCTTGCCACCAGGAGTAAAAAAGGTTGGAAGAGAAGGTGACTCTTATCTAGTCATGCAAGCAAAAGGAAGCCTAGTTGAAAGACTGGAGGCTTCCATTACTTCACTAATACCTTCTCTTGGCTTCAGTGTGTTATTGAAGAATAGTTGAGGAGGCAGCTGACCAAGGCTGAATTGATGGGCCACAAAACAAGGATTATAGAATTCGTAAGTTAGAAGATTTTCTAGAAGAAAAGAACTGGTAGGCATTTTTCCACGGCCATGGCAAAATTCATCTAGTAATACATAGGGGTTTGATGATTGCAACTAAAAATTGTTGCAGCTGTTTCCATCTGTGCATCCTGATTCAAACCGAAATTTGACTGGCAGAACTAATTCATTGTCTTCATCTTCATCATAAGGTAGCCAAGTCAAGATGTTTGCATCAAATCCTCTGTAGAATTTCTTAAAGAGATGACCTACATCTACAACAATTGTTATGGCTAATGCAGCCTCACCATAATTCTTGCACTGTCGAGTTCATCCTTCTTTTCCTTTGTAATCTTCAGCAAAGTTGGAAGAAGGAAAGCCCAAATTTCTGAGATCGGGTCTTACAATCTTGTGCATATATAGGTTCAGCCATAGTTGTATCAACCACCAAGAGTCACTAATGGTATGCACTGGTTCATTCTTCAGCAATTGGATAGCTACCTAGTGGATTAGATGATAAGCAAATCCTAGTATGTATTTTCCAAGAGGGATTTATTGCCAACTGCTAGACGCTCTGCCAGGAATTTATGATTGAAAGTTAGACCACAAGATGATCCACAAAGATGAATCTTTTCCAGCCACATGTTCAAGAAAGCTACATGTTCTTTTCAGCCACAGTTGATCCGTCTGCAATATAGTTCAGAATGTAGCTTGTCCATCCTATGCAGTCTGATATTTTGGCTAATTTCTTGGATCTAGCACTTAAGAAGTCATAAGGTTTGCATTGATCCTATTATTCTAAAGTCAGTCAAACATATGAACATCAGCCAAAGTGATGGTCATTAGGCCATAACTAAAAACAAAAGCATTTAAGGTGTTGATCAGAAGTAAGATGCAAAAATCAGAAGTGAATCATTCCTCTCCATTCCAGACGTGAGTGTGTCAAGTATTGATCAAGTCATAAATCTCCCAATCTCCAGCTTTTTCCTTCGATACTCTATGAAAACCAATCTCTCCATCCCTTAGGCATTTTGGGCTAGTTTTTTTAAAGGGAAGTTTTGGGTTCTAGGAGGACAAATCTACTATAGATTGTTTGAAGGTGATTCGGTTGGCTTCTTGTTTGATAAAGTCAGATAGATCTAGGTGACACCGTAGGCCCAAGATAATAGACATTAGAACACAACAGTGATGGAATCAAGATTTCATTCCTTATTTCCCTAGGAACCAGATAGAATAAATTGAGAAGAAAGGAAATACAGGGTAATGGTTAATATTTGGAAGACAGGAACTTGAAAGCATACCTCAGGGACGTGGTCGCTGGTCGCCATTGTAGCTAAGATGGATCTGAATCTAAGGAAGTACTTGAATAACAACTTGATATAGCAGAGGATTTATTAGGGTTAAGGCCATGGCGATAGCGGCTTTGGTTGTTGAGGCTTGCTCAAGAAAGAAGGGGAAAGCAAATAGGCTGAATGAGTTGGAAATGATACTGTTGGAGTATTATATAAAATTTGGACTAAAAAATCAGGAGTTGTGTGTATATTTCGGAATAAACGGTTGCGACACGATGAGCAGGTAAATAGAAATTTTGGAATAAAACCATTATTATCCCAAAATTGGGGGTTGGGGGGTATGTGTTTACACCAAAATCTAGAAAGAAGTAAGCGAGAATTCAAAGCTTCTAAGATTGTATCATCAAGGAATCGATCAGATGTGAATCGATATTGGCTGGTTTTGATGTAGTGTCAGAATCGACTATTTTATAGATGACATTAGTAGACAACATCAATGGACTACGTACGGATGGCGTCGGGGAAAAATATGTCGGACTCTACAAAAAGGAAAAGATTAGAGTCCAAGTTATTTTTAAGTTAGTTTTGTTCCAAGAATTGTAATGAGTCGTATTTGAGTAGGGTTCATGTTTAGATTTTGGGTATAAATATTGGACCCCTATTATTGTAAAGACAAGAACAACCAACCAATACAGTTACTTTTTTTCGGCTTCATGCAAATCTTAGGAGTTAGGAGTATGTAGATCTTGATTGAGTTCTTCAACAAGATTTGCTTCTGCTGCATCGACTGATCGACTCCGACTTGTCTGTGAGTACCTCATGACTTATATAATGCTTGTAAAGCTGTTGTATCAGTCGATTGATCTTTTATGAGTATAGTATAATAGTTAGTTATTGATCTGTACGTTGTTCGTAAGGGCGCATCAATATTGATGAGCACTACTTGATTGCAAGGGCACCATTGAAAAATGATGATACAGAAAACCTTGTATTTTCTTTCTGGGATACAAATGAGATTGTGCTTCCTAACCAGGAACTCTCTTTGTCTAAATCCCCATCACTCACTTCACTCTTGTTTGGAACGAAAGGGTAGGAGTTCTGTCTCGTAGGGCAACACAGAGTAGGGCTAGAGACAAAGCTTGCAGCTCTCAATAGCCCACTGATGACATCGACACTGCTCATGCCATTAGGTCATACATGCAGAATGGTTCTGGCCATGCAGACGCCTGGGTTCACCCTCAGGTATCAGCCTGGCTAGGGACACGACCCACACACATGAGGCCTGTGGACCAGGATGGAAAAGATGTCGATGTTGTGGCTGGATGCACCACTCGTCTAACTCCGAGGGCTACCACTAGCCATCCATCTACTATAGTCTACTTCGGATCATCGGGAGTTGGACGGCATGAACACTCACCTCGGGAGGATTGAAATCTACTAGGTGAAATTCAAAATACACTCAACACTCATTGTAGACACGAACAGTGGCACCTACAACAACATCAATAGTTTGCGGACATTAATGCGTTGCTAAGACACAACAAGAAGCACAGGTGGCCTACTCGTGGTCATCGAATACAATCCTGGACCATAGGCCTTGAGCTGGCTTGGGAAGGGACCCCGCATAGGTATCTTGTATTTTTTGTATTCTAAATTTTGATTTTTTATTAGCATATAGAAAACTAAAAAATACCAAAAAAATAAAAATCTGATAAAAACAACAAAAATATTTATTCCACTCTCATATGTGTTTTAAAAATGTTTAGTTTTTCCTATGTGAAATAATGAATAGTTTGCTCTATATCAATATTCATCTGTGCCTAGGTTGTAACTTAGTATTCTCCAAGATTAAGGTTTGGTTGGCTAAAAATATCTCATCCTAAAAACTTGAAAACTTGTGGTGTTTGCAAATGCATGCTCCTTTTCTAAGTTGTTGCAAGTTATGATATTGTACAAATAGATTTTGCTATGACTTGTTCTAAGAGAGACTTAAATCCAAAAGATTTTATTTTCAAAATGCTAAAATCAAAAGTTCCTCAATGATTATGAATACCTACCAAGGCCATATGCATGATTCAAAAATCAAAACCTTAGTCATATGCTACTGTTTGAGCATTGAGCTTTGTCGAATTACTGTGACCCTTGTTGAGATTCACTCATGCACATGATCAAGACCACGTACCACCCAAAATAAATTGCTGACTCTAGTCCACGCAGAAGGGGCGAGTTACGCGCAAAAAAATCTTTCTGTCCCACACAAAAAATAATCCATTCGTGTTATTATGTCTCTCTCTCAAAAATTTCATATGCTAAAACGACCAGATGTGACTAGCTAAAA
>NW_027098116.1:0-20741 GCF_019320115.1 Miscanthus floridulus
TTCCTAGGCACACATGAGTATTGTGTATTCAATTTTATCCTTAAAATTAGGTGTGACATTTACAAACCGAAGTATCTCAGAAGAAGAATCGTAACGTTGAGAAGGATTCGGTAAGATTTGGAGTCAAAGTGATGATCGAATTGTGGTTTGACTTCAAAACTTTTTGTATAGGCAATAGAGAACATAGATTGATTCATGTGTCATTTTGGTTATTTTTTGGATCTGTTTGATAATTTTAATTTATTAAGTGCAATTATAGACTTTTTCTACTCTCTACATACAACACGTTGTACTCCATGTTAAGCTTTGGTATATTTATGGATCTGTTTGCTATATTTAACTAATTTATTGCTTTTCAAGGAATTTTTTGGTATAAGTCAAATTTCAACTATAAGTGATTCAAATAATAGAATAAAATGAGTAGAAAAATGATATTCATGTTACTGAGTCTAGTGTGGGTCTTACCCAGGAAATGAAAAGAAATTTCAAACATCTTGTTTAGGAAACACGACCATGAACATGTGGCTGAATGATTTTTAAATTCTAAAAAAAAGCAAGCAAAGTCTGAAAATCATGAGATTTGTTAAGATCTCTAATATCATAAGTGGAGGTTGTGGTAAAAATTGAATAGGTTTTGCACAAATCTGTCATGTACGATGTTTACAAATCGAAGTATCTCAGAAGAAGAATCGTAGCATTGAGAAGGATTCGGTTAGATTTGGAGTCAAAGTGATGATCAAATTAAGGTTTGACTTCAAATTTTTTTGTATAGGCAATAGAGAACATAGATTGATTCACGTGTAATTTTGGTAATTTTTTTGGATCTATTTGATAATTTTAATTTATTAAGTTCAATTATAGAATTTTAATTGATATACATTGAATTTGAACTATAACTGCATTTAATAATAAGTTTTTTTTACTTCTGGCCTTGAAATTTTTTCTACTCTCTACATACATGTGGTACTCCATGTTAAGCTTTGGTATATTTATGCATCCGTTTGCTATATTTAATTAATTTGTTGCCTTTCAAAAAAATTTGGTATAAGTCAAATTTGAACTACAAGTGATTCAAATAATAGAATAAAATGAGTAGAAAAATGATGTTCATGTTACTGAGTCTAGTGTTAGGTCTTACCTGAGAAATGAAAAGAAATTTTGAACATCTTGTTCAGGAAACACGACCACGAACATCTAGCCGAATGGTTTTTAAATTCTAATAAAAGCAAGCGAAGTTTGAAAATCATGAGATTTGTCAAGATCTCATGATATCAAACATGGAGGCCATGGTAAAAATTGAATAGGTTTCACACAATCTATCATATACGATGTTTACAAACTGAAGTATCTCAGAAGAAGAATCGTAGCATTGAGAAGGATTCGGTAAGATTTAGAGTCAAAGTGACGATCGAATTGAGGTTTGACTTCAAAACTTTTTGTATAGGCAATAGAGAACATAAATTGATTCATGAGTAATTTTGGTAATTTTTTGGATCTATTTGATAATTTTAATTTATTAAGTTCAATTATAGAATTTTAATTGATATACATTGAATTTGAGCTATAACTGCATTTAATAATAAGTTTTTTTTTACTTCTAGCCTTGAAATTTTTTCTACTCTCTACATACATGTGGTACTCCATGTTAAGCTTTGGTATATTTATGGATCCTTTTGCTATATTTAATTAATTTATTACCTTTCAAAATTTTTTTGGTATAAGTCAAATTTGAACTACAAGTGATTCAAATAATAGAATAAAATGAGTAGAAAAATGATATTCATGTTACTGAGTCTAGTGTGAGGTCTTTCCCAAGAAATGAAAAGAAATTTTGAACATCTTGTTCAGGAAACACGACCACGAACGTGTGGCCAAATGGTTTTTAAATTCTAAGAAAAGCAAGCGAAGTTTGAAAATCATGAGATTTGTCAAGACCTCATGATATCAAACATGGAGGCCATGATAAAAATTGAATAGGTTTCACACAATCTATCATATACGATGTTTACAATGCAAAATACCTCAGAAGAAGAATCGTAGCATTGAGAAGGATTCGGTAATATTTGGAGTCCAAGTGACGATCGAATTGAAGTTTGACTTCAAAACTTTTTGAATTGGCAATAGAGAATATAGATTGATTCATGTGTAATTTTCGTAATTTTTTGGATCTGTTTGATAATTTTAATTTATTAAGTGTAATTATAGAATTTTAATTGATATACATTGAATTTAAGCTATAACTGCATGAAATAATATGTTTTTTACTTGTAGCCTTGAAACTTTTTGTACTCTCTACATACAACATGTTGTACTCAATGTTAAGCTTTGGTATATTTATGGATCCATTTGCTATATTTAACTAATTTATTGCTTTTTAAGGAATTTTTTGGTATAAGTCAAATTTGAACTACAAGTGATTCAAATGATAGAATAAAATTGAGTAGAAAAATGATATTCATGTTACTGAGTCCAGTGTGGGTCTTACCCAGGAAATGAAAAGAAATTTCGAACATTTTGTTTAGGAAACACGACCATGAACATGTGGCTGAATGGTTTTTAAATTCTAAAAAAAGCAAGCGAAGTCCGAAAATCATGAGATTTGTTAAGATCTCATGATATCATACGTGGAGGCTGTTGTAAAAAATGAATAGGTTTCGCACAAATCTGTCATGTACGATGTTTACAAACCGAAGTATCTCAAAAGAAGAATCATAGCGTTGAGAAGGATTCGGTTAGATTTGGAGTCATAGTGACGATCAAATTGAGGTTTGACTTCAAAACTTTTTGTATAGGCAATAGAGAACATAGATTGATTCATGTGTAAGTTTGGTAATATTTTGGATCCATTTGATAATTTTAATTTATTAAGTGCAATTATAGAATTTTAATTGATATACATTGAATTTAAGCTATAACTGCATGAAATAATAAGTTTTTTTTTACTTTTGGCCTTGAAACTTTTCTACTCTCTACATACAATATGTGGTACTCCATGTTAAGCTTTGGTATATTTATGGATTCGTTTGCTATATTTAACTAATTTATTGCTTTTCAAGGAATTTTTTGGTATAAGTCAAATTTGAACTACAAGTGATTCAAATAATAGAATAAAATGAGTAGAAAAATAATATTCATGTTACTAAGTCTAGTGTGGGGTCTTACCCAGGAAATGAAAAGAAATTTCGAACATCTTATTTAGGAAACATGACCATGAACATGTGGCCGAATAAAATGAGTAGAAAAATGATATTAATGTTACTGAGTCTAGTGTGAGGTCTTACCCAAGAAATGAAAAGAAATTTTGAACATCTTGTTTAGGAAACACGACCACGAACATATGGCCGAATGGTTTTTAAATTCTAATAAAAGCAAGCGAAGTTTGAAAATCATGAGATTTGTCAAGATCTCATGATATCAAACGTGGAGGCCTTGGTAAAAATTGAATAGGTTTCACACAATTTATCATATACAATGTTTACAAACCGAAGTATCTCAGAAGAAGAATCATAACATTGAGAAGGATTCGGTAAGATTTGGAGTCAAAGTGATGATCAAATTGTGGTTTGACTTCAAAACTTTTTGTATAGGCAATAGAGAACATAGATTGATTCATGTGTCATTTTAGTAATTTTTTGGATCTATTTGATAATTTTAATTTATTAAGTGCAATTATAGAATTTTAATTGATATACATTGAATTTGAGCTATAACTGCATGAAATAATTAGTTTTTTTTACTTCTAGCCTTGAAACTTTTTCTACTCTCTACATACAACATGTTGTACTCCATGTTAAGCTTTGGTATATTTATGGATCCGTTTGCTATATTTAACTAATTTGTTGCTTTTCAAGGAATTTTTTGGTATAAGTCAAATTTCAACTACAAGTGAAGTGATTCAAATAATAGAATAAAATGAGTAGAAAAATGATATTCATGTTACTGAGTCTAGTGTGGGTCTTACCCAGGAAATGAAAAGAAATTTCGAACATCTTGTTTAGGAAACACGACCATGAACATGTGGCTGAATGGTTTTTAAATTCTAAAAAAAGCAAGCGAAGTCTGAAAATCATGAGATTTGTCAAGATCTCTGATATCATAAGTGGAGGTTGTGGTAAAAATTGAACAGGTTCCGCACAAACCTATCATGTATGATGTTTACAAATTGAAGTATCTCACAAGAAGAATCGTAGCATTGAGAAGGATTCGGTTAGATTTGGAGTCAAAGTGATGATCAAATTGAGGTTTGACTTCAAATTTTTTTGTATAGGCAATAGAGAACATAGATTGATTCACGTGTAATTTTGGTAATTTTTTGGATCTGTTTGATAATTTTAATTTATTAAGTTCAATGATAGAATTTTAATTGATATACATTGAATTTGAACTATAACTGCATTTAATAATAAGTTTTTTTTTACTTCTAGCCTTGAAATTTTTTCTACTCTCTACATACATGTGGTACTCCATGTTAAGCTTTGGTATATTTATGCATCCGTTTGCTATATTTAATTAATTTGTTGCCTTTCAAAAAAATTTGGTATAAGTCAAATTTGAACTATAAGTGATTCAAATAATAGAATAAAATGAGTAGAAAAATGATATTCATGTTACTGAGTCTAGTGTTAGGTCTTACCCGAGAAATGAAAAGAAATTTTGAACATCTTGTTCAGGAAACACGACCACAAACATCTAGCTGAATGGTTTTTAAATTCTAATAAAAGCAAGCAAAGTTTGAAAATCATGAGATTTGTCAAGATCTCATGATATCAAACATGGAGGCCATGGTAAAAATTGAATAGGTTTCACACAATCTATCATATACGATGTTTACAAACTGAAGTATCTCAGAAGAAGAATCGTAGCATTGAGAAGGATTCGGTAAGATTTAGAGTCAAAGTGACGATCGAATTGAGGTTTGACTTCAAAACTTTTTGTATAGGCAATAGAGAACATAAATTGATTCATGAGTAATTTTGGTAATTTTTTGGATCTATTTGATAATTTTAATTTATTAAGTTCAATTATAGAATTTTAATTGATATACATTGAATTTGAGCTATAACTGCATTTAATAATAAGTTTTTTTTACTTCTGGCCTTGAAATTTTTTCTACTCTCTACATACATGTGGTACTCCATGTTAAGCTTTGGTATATTTATGGATCCTTTTGCTATATTTAATTAATTTATTACCTTTCAAAATTTTTTTGGTATAAGTCAAATTTGAACTACAAGTGATTCAAATAATAGAATAAAATGAGTAGAAAAATGATATTCATGTTACTGAGTCTAGTGTGAGGTCTTTCCCAAGAAATGAAAAGAAATTTTGAACATCTTGTTCAGGAAACACGACCACGAACGTGTGGCCAAATGGTTTTTAAATTCTAAGAAAAGCAAGCGAAGTTTGAAAATCATGAGATTTGTCAAGACCTCATGATATCAAACATGGAGGCCATGATAAAAATTGAATAGGTTTCACACAATCTATCATATACGATGTTTACAATGCAAAATACCTCAGAAGAAGAATCATAGCATTGAGAAGGATTCGGTAATATTTGGAGTCCAAGTGACGATCGAATTGAAGTTTGACTTCAAAACTTTTTGAATTGGCAATAGAGAATATAGATTGATTCATGTGTAATTTTCGTAATTTTTTGAATCTGTTTGATAATTTTAATTTATTAAGTGTAATTATAGAATTTTAATTGATACACATTGAATTTAAGCTATAACTGCATGAAATAATATGTTTTTTTACTTGTAGCCTTGAAACTTTTTCTACTCTCTACATACAACAAGTTGTACTCCATGTTAAGCTTTGGTATATTTATGGATCCATTTGCTATATTTAACTAATTTATTGCTTTTCAAGGAATTTTTTGGTATAAGTCAAATTTGAACTACAAGTGATTCAAATGATAGAATAAAATGAGTAGAAAAATGATATTCATGTTACTAAGTCCAGTGTGGGTCTTACCTAGGAAATGAAAAGAAATTTCGAACATCTTGTTTAGGAAACACGACCATGAACATGTGGCTGAATGGTTTTTGAATTCTAAAAAAAGCAAGCGAAGTCCGAAAATCATGAGATTTGTTAAGATCTCATGATATCATATGTGGAGGCTGTTGTAAAAAATGAATAGGTTTCGCACAAATATGTCATGTACGATGTTTACAAACCGAAGTATCTCAAAAGAAGAATCGTAGCGTTGAGAAGGATTCGGTTAGATTTGGAGTCATAGTGATGATCAAATTAAGGTTTGACTTCAAAACTTTTTGTATAGGCAATAGAGAACATAGATTGATTCATGTGTAATTTTGGTAATATTTTGGATCCATTTGATAATTTTATTTTATTAAGTGCAATTATAGAATTTTAATTAATATACATTGAATTTAAGCTATAACTACATGAAATAATAAGTTTTTTTTTACTTTTGGCCTTGAAACTTTTTCTACTCTCTACATACAATATGTGGTACTCCATGTTAAGCTTTGGTATATTTATGGATCCATTTGCTATATTTAACTAATTTATTGCTTTTCAAGGATTTTTTTGGTATAAGTCAAATTTGAACTACAAGTGATTCAAATAATAGAATAAAATGAGTAGAAAAATGATATTCATGTTATTGAGTCTAGTGTGGGTCTTACCCGAGAAATGAAAATAAATTTTGAACATCTTGTTTAGGAAACACAACCACGAACATCTAGCCAAATGGATTTTAAATTCTAATAAAAGCAAGCAAAGTTTGAAAATCATGAGATTTGTCAAGATCTCATGATATCAAACATGGAGGCCATGGTAAAAATTGAATAGGTTTTGCACAATCTATCATGTACGATGTTTACATACTAAAGTATCTCAGAAAAAGAATCATAGCATTGAGAAGGATTCAGTAAGATTTGGAGTCAAAGTGATGATCAAATTGAGGTTTGACTTCAAATTTTTTTGTATAGGCAATAGAGAACATTGATTGATTCATGTGTAATTTTGGTAATTTTTTTGGATCTATTTGATAATTTTAATTTATTAAGTTCAATTATGGAATTTTAATTGATATACATTGAATTTGAGCTATAACTGCATTTAATAATAAGTTTTTTTACTTCTGTCCTTGAAATTTTTTCTACTCTCTACATACAACATGTTGTACTCCATGTTAAGCTTTGGTATATTTATGGATCCATTTGCTATATTTAACTAATTTATTGCTTTTCAAGGAATTTTTTGGTATAAGTCAAATTTCAACTACAAGTCATTCAAATAATAGAATAAAATGAGTAGAAAAATGATATTCATGTTACTGAGTCTAGGGTGGGTCTTACTCAGGAAATGAAAAGAAATTTCGAACATCTTGTTTAGGAAACACGACCATGAACATGTGGCTGAATGGTTTTTAAATTCTAAAAAAAGCAAGCGAAGTCTGAAAATCATGAGATTTGTCAAGATCTCTGATATCATAAGTGGAGGTTGTGGTAAAAATTGAACAGGTTTCGCACAAATCTGTCATGTACGATGTTTACAAATCAAAGTATCTCAGAAGAAGAATCGTAGCAATGAGAAGGATTCGGTTAGATTTGGAGTCAAAGTGATGATCAAATTAAGGTTTGACTTCAAATTTTTTTGTATAGGCAATAGAGAACATAGATTGATTCACGTGTAATTTTGGTAATTTTTTGGATCTGTTTGATAATTTTAATTTATTAAGTTCAATTATAGAATTTTAATTGATATACATTGAATTCGAGCTATAACTGCATTTAATAATAAGTTTTTTTTTACTTCTAGCCTTGAAATTTTTTCTACTCTCTACATACATGTGGTACTCCATGTTAAGCTTTGGTATATTTATGCATCCATTTGCTATATTTAATTAATTTGTTGCCTTTCAAAAAAATTTGGTATAAGTCAAATTTGAACTATAAGTGATTCAAATAATAGAATAAAATGAGTAGAAAAATGATATTCATGTTACTGAGTCTAGTGTTAGGTCTTACCCGAGAAATGAAAAGAAATTTTGAACATTTTGTTCAGGAAACACGACCGCGAACATCTAGCCGAATGGTTTTTAAATTCTAATAAAAGCAAGCAAAGTTTGAAAATCATGAGATTTGTCAAGATCTCATGATATCAAACATGGAGGCCATGGTAAAAATTGAATAGGTTTCACACAATCTATCATATACGATGTTTACAAACTGAAGTATCTTAGAAGAAGAATCATAGCGTTGAGAAGGATTCGATAAGATTTGGAGTCAAAGTGATGATCGAATTGGGGTTTGACTTCAAAACTTTTTGTATAGGCAATAGAGAACATAAATTGATTCATGAGTAATTTTGGTAATTTTGTGGATCTGTTTGATAATTTTAATTTATTAAGTTCAATTATAGAATTTTAATTGATATACATTGAATTTGAGCTATAACTACATTTAATAATAAGTTTTTTTTTACTTCTGGCCTTGAAATTTTTTCTACTCTCTACATACATGTGGTACTCCATGTTAAGCTTTGGTATATTTATGGATCCGTTTGTTATATTTAATTAATTTATTACCTTTCAAAATTTTTTTGGTATAAGTCAAATTTGAACTACAAGTGATTCAAATAATAGAATAAAATGAGTAGAAAAATGATATTCACGTTACTGAGTCTAGTGTGAGGTCTTTCCCAAGAAATGAAAAGAAATTTTGAACATCTTGTTCAGGAAACACGACCACGAACGTGTGTCCAAATGGTTTTTCAATTCTAATAAAAGGAAGCGAAGTTTGAAAATCATGAGATTTGTCAAGACCTCATGATATCAAACATGGAGGCCATGATAAAAATTGAATAGGTTTCACACAATCTATCATATACGATGTTTACAATGCAAAATACCTCAGAAGAAGAATCGTAGCATTGAGAAGGATTCGGTAATATTTGGAGTCCAAGTGATGATCGAATTGAAGTTTGACTTCAAAACTTTTTGAATTGGCAATAGAGAATATAGATTGATTCATGTGTAATTTTTGTAATTTTTTGGATCTGTTTGATAATTTTAATTTATTAAGTGTAATTATAGAATTTTAATTGATATACATTGAATTTAAGCTATAACTACATGAAATAATATGTTTTTTACTTGTAGCCTTGAAACTTTTTCTACTCTCTACATACAACATATTGTACTCAATGTTAAGCTTTGGTATATTTATGGATCCATTTGCTATATTTAACTAATTTATTGCTTTTCAAGGAATTTTTTGGTATAAGTCAAATTTCAACTAGAAGTGATTCAAATGATAGAATAAAATGAGTAGAAAAATGATATTCATGTTACTGAGTCTAGTGTGGGTCTTACCCAGGAAATGAAAAGAAATTTCAAACATTTTGTTTAGGAAACACGACCATGAACATGTGGCTGAATGGTTTTTAAATTCTAAAAAAAGAAAGCGAAGTCCGAAAATCATGAGATTTGTCAAGATCTCATGATATCATACGTGGAGGCTATTGTAAAAAATGAATAGGTTTCACACAAATCTATCATGTAAGATGTTTACAAACCAAAGTATCTCAAAAGAAGAATCATAGCGTGGAGAAGGATTCGGTTAGATTTGGAGTCATAGTGACGATCAAATTGAGGTTTGACTTCAAAACTTTTTGTATAGGCAATAGAGAACATAGATTGATTCATGTGTAAGTTTGGTAATATTTTGGATCCATTTGATAATTTTAATTTATTAAGTGCAATTATAGAATTTTAATTGATATACATTGAATTTAATCTATAACTGCATGAAATAATATGTTTTTTTTACTTTTGGCCTTGAAACTTTTCTACTCTCTACATACAATATGTGGTACTCCATGTTAAGCTTTGGTATATTTATGGATTCATTTGCTATATTTAACTAATTTATTGCTTTTCAAGGAATTTTTTAGTATAAGTCAAATTTGAACTACAAGTGATTCAAATAATAGAATAAAATGAGTAGAAAAATAATATTCATGTTACTAAGTCTAGTGTGGGGTCTTACCCAGGAAATGAAAAGAAATTTTGAACATCTTATTTAGGAAACATGACCATGAACATGTGGCCAAATAAAATGAGTAGAAAAATGATATTAATGTTACTGAGTCTAGTGTGAGGTCTTACCCGAGAAATGAAAAGAAATTTTGAACATCTTGTTTAGGAAACACGACCATGAACATATGGCCGAATGGTTTTTAAATTCTAATAAAAGCAAGCGAAGTTTGAAAATCATGAGATTTGTCAAGATCTCATGATATCAAACGTGGAGGCCATGGTAAAAATTGAAAAGGTTTCACACAATTTATCATATAGGATGTTTACAAACCGAAGTATCTCAGAAGAAGAATCATAACGTTGAGAAGGATTCGGTAAGATTTGGAGTCAAAGTGATGATCGAATTGTGGTTTGACATCAAAACTTTTTGTATAGGCAATAGAGAACATAGATTGATTCATGTGTCATTTTAGTAATTTTTTGGATCTGTTTGATAATTTTAATTTATTAAGTGCAATTATAGAATTTTAATTGATATACATTGAATTTGAGCTATAACTGCATGAAATAATTAGTTTTTTTTACTTCTAGCCTTGAAACTTTTTCTACTCTCTACATACAACACGTTGTACTCCATGTTAAGCTTTGGTATATTTATGGATCCGTTTGCTATATTTAACTAATTTATTGCTTTTCAAGGAATTTTTTGGTATAAGTCAAATTTCAACTACAAGTGATTCAAATAATAGAATAAAATGAGTAGAAAAATGATATTCATGTTACTGAGTCTAGTGTGGGTCTTACCCAGGAAATGAAAAGAAATTTCGAACATCTTGTTTAGGAAACACGACCATGAACATGTGGCTAAATGGTTTTTAAATTCTAAAAAAAGCAAGCAAAGTCTGAAAATCATGAGATTTGTCAAGATCTCTAATATCATAAGTGGAGGTTGTGGTAAAAATTGAACAGGTTTCACACAAATCTGTCATGTATGATGTTTACAAATCGAAGTATCTCAGAAGAAGAATCGTAGCATTGAGAAGGATTCGGTTAGATTTGGAGTCAAAGTGATGATCAAATTAAGGTTTGACTTCAAATTTTTTTGTATAGGCAATAGAGAACATAGATTGATTCACGTGTAATTTTGGTAATTTTTTGGATCTATTTGATAATTTTAATTTATTAAGTTCAATTATAGAATTTTAATTGATATACATTGAATTTGAACTATAACTGCATTTAATAATAAGTTTTTTTTACTTCTAGCCTTGAAATTTTTTCTACTCTCTACATACATGTGGTACTCCATGTTAAGCTTTGGTATATTTATGCATCCGTTTGCTATATTTAATTAATTTGTTGCCTTTCAAAAAAATTTGGTATAAGTCAAATTTGAACTATAAGTGATTCAAATAATAGAATAAAATGAGTAGAAAAATGATATTCATGTTACTGAGTCTAGTGTTAGGTCTTACCCGAGAAATGAAAAGAAATTTTGAACATCTTGTTTAGGAAACACGACCACGAACATCTAGCCAAATGGTTTTTTAAATTCTAATAAAAGCAAGTGAAGTTTGAAAATCATGAGATTTGTCAAGATCTCATGATATCAAACATGGAGGCCATGGTAAAAATTGAATAGGTTTCACACAATCTATCATATACGATATTTACAAACTGAAGTATCTCAGAAGAAGAATCGTAGCGTTGTGAAGGATTCGGTAAGATTTGGAGTCAAAGTGACAATCGAATTGAGGTTTGACTTCAAAACTTTTTGTATAGGCAATAGAGAACATAAATTGATTCATGAGTAATTTTGGTAATTTTTTGAATCTATTTGATAATTTTAATTTATTATGTTCAATTATAGAATTTTAATTGATATACATTGAATTTGAGCTATAACTGCATTTAATAATAAGTTTTTTTTTACTTCTGGCCTAGAAATTTTTTCTACTCTCTACATACATGTGGTACTCCATGTTAAGCTTTGGTATATTTATGGATCCATTTGCTATATTTAATTAATTTATTACCTTTCAAAAAAATTTTGGTATAAGTAAAATTTGAACTACAAGTGATTCAAATAATAGAATAAAATGAGTAGAAAAATGATATTCATGTTACTGAGTCTAGTGTGAGGTCTTTCCCAAGAAATTAAAAGAAATTTTGAACATCTTGTTCAGGAAACACGACCACGAATGTGTGGCCAAATGGTTTTTAAATTCTAATAAAAGCAAGCAAAGTTTGAAAATCATGAGATTTGTCAAGACCTCATGATATCAAACATGGAGGCCATGATAAAAATTGAATAGGTTTCACACAATCTATCATATACGATGTTTACAATGCAAAATACCTTAGAAGAAGAATCATAGCATTGAGAAGGATTCAGTAATATTTGGAGTCCAAGTGACGATCGAATTGAAGTTTGACTTCAAAACTTTTTGAATTGGCAATAGAGAATATAGATTGATTCATGTGTAATTTTGGTAATTTTTTGGATCTGTTTGATAATTTTAATTTATTAAGTGTAATTATAGAATTTTAATTGATATACATTGAATTTAAGCTATAACTGCATGAAATAATATGTTTTTTTACTTGTAGCCTTGAAAATTTTTCTACTCTCTACATACAACAAGTTGTACTCCATGTTAAGCTTTGGTATATTTATGGATCCATTTGCTATATTTAACTAATTTATTGCTTTCCAAGGAATTTTTTGGTATAAGTCAAATTTGAACTACAAGTGATTCAAATGATAGAATAAAATGAGTAGAAAAATGATATTCATGTTATTGAGTCCAGTGTGGGTCTTACCCGGGAAATGAAAAGAAATTTCGAACATCTTGTTTAGGAAACACGACCATGAACATATGGTTGAATGGTTTTTAAATTCTAAAAAAGCAAGCGAAGTCCGCAAATCATGAGATTTGTCAAGATCTCATGATATCATATGTGGAGGCTGTTGTAAAAAATGAATAGGTTTCGCACAAATCTATCATGTACGATGTTTACAAACCGAAGTATCTCAAAAGAAGAATCGTAGCGTTGAGAAGGATTCGGTTAGATTTGGAGTCATAGTGACGATCAAATTGAGGTTTGACTTCAAAACTTTTTGTATAGGCAACAGAGAACATAGATTGATTCATGTGTAATTTTGGTAATATTTTGGATCCATTTGATAATTTTAATTTATTAAGTGCAATTATAGAATTTTAATTGATATACATTGAATTTAAGCTATAACTACATGAAATAATAAGTTTTTTTTTACTTTTGGCCTTAAAACTTTTTCTACTCTCTACATACAATATGTGGTACTCCATGTTAAGCTTTGGTATATTTATGGATCCATTTGCTATATTTAACTAATTTATTGCTTTTCAAGGATTTTTTTGGTATAAGTCAAATTTGAACTACAAGTGATTCAAATAATAGAATAAAATGAGTAGAAAAATGATATTCATGTTACTGAGTCTAGTGTGGGTTTTACCTAGGAAATGAAAAGAAATTTTGAACATCTTGTTTAGGAAACACGACCGTGAACATGTGGCTAAATGGATTTTAAATTCTAAAAAAAGTAAGCGAAGTCTAAAAATCATGAGATTTGTCAGGATCTCATGATATCATAAGTGGAGGTTATGGTAAAAATTGAACAGGTTTTGCACAAATCTGTCATGTACGATGTTTACAAATCAAAGTATGTCAGAAGAAGAATTATAGCGTTGAGAAGGATTCAGTTAGATTTGGAGTCAAAGTGATGATCAAATTGAGGTTTGACTTCAAATTTTTTTGTATAGGCAATAGAGAACATAGATTGATTCATGTGTAATTTTGGTAATTTTTGGATCTGTTTGATCATTTTAATTTATTAAGTTCAATTATGGAATTTTAATTGATATACATTGAATTTGAGCTATAACTGCATTTAATAATAAGTTTTTTTACTTCTGGCCTTGAAATTTTTTCTACTCTCTACATACATGTGGTACTCCATGTTAAGCTTTAGTATATTTATGGATCCGTTTGCTCTATTTAATTAATTTGTTGCCTTTCAAAAAATTTTGGTATAAGTCAAATTTGAACTACAAGTGATTCAAATAATAGAATAAAATGAGTAGAAAAATGATATTCATGTTACTGAGTCTAGTGTTAGGTCTTACCCGAGAAATGAAAAGAAATTTTGAACATCTTGTTTAGGAAACACGACCACGAACATCTAGCCGAATGGTTTTTAAATTCTAATAAAAGCAAGCGAAGTTTGAAAATCATGAGATTTGTCAAGATCTCATGATATCAAACATGGAGGCCATGGTAAAAATTGAATAGGTTTCACACAATCTATCATATACAATGTTTACAAACTAAAGTATCTCAGAAGAAGAATCGTAGCATTGAGAAGGATTCGGTAAGATTTGGAGTCAAAGTGACGATCGAATTGAGGTTTGACTTCAAAACTTTTTGTATAGGCAATGGAGAACATAAATTTATTCATGAGTAATTTTGGTAATTTTTTGGATCTGTTTGATAATTTTAATTTATTAAGTTCAATTATAGAATTTTAATTGATATACATTGAATTTGAGCTATAACTGCATTTAATAATAAGTTTTTTTACTTCTGGCCTTGAAATTTTTTCTACTCTCTACATACATGTGGTACTCGATGTTAAGCTTTGGTATATTTATGGATCCATTTGCTATATTTAATTAATTTATTGCCTTTCAAATTTTTTTTGGTATAAGTCAAATTTGAACTACAAGTGATTCAAATAATAGAATAAAATGAGTAGAAAAATGATATTCATGTTACTGAGTCTAGTGTGAGGTCTTACCCGAGAAATAAAAAGAAATTTTGAACATCTTGTTTAGGAAACACGACCACGAACATGTGGCCAAATGTTTTTTAAATTCTAATCAAAGCAAGCGAAGTTTGAAAATCATGAGATTTGTCAAGACCTCATGATATCAAACATGGAGGCCATGATAAAAATTGAATAGGTTTCACACAATCTATCATATACAATGTTTACAAACCAAAATATCTCAGAAGAAGAATCGTAGCATTGAGAAGGATTCGGTAAAATTTGGAGTCCAAGTGATGATCGAATTGAAGTTTGACTTCAAAACTTTTTGTATTGGCAATAGAGAACATAGATTGATTCATGTGTAATTTTGGTAATTTTTTGGATCTGTTTGATAATTTTAATTTATTAAGTGCAATTATAGAATTTTAATTGATATACATTGAATTTAAGCTATAACTGCATGAAATAATATGTTTTTTTACTTCTAGCCTTGAAACTTTTTCTACTCTCTACATACAACATGTTGTACTCCATGTTAAGCTGATCCATTTGCTATATTTAACTAATTTATTGCTTTTCAAGGAATTTTTTGGTATAAGTCAAATTTGAACTACAAGTGATTCAAATGATAGAATAAAATGAGTAGAAAAATGATATTCATGTTATTGAGTCCAGTGTGGGTCTTACCCAGGAAATGAAAAGAAATTTCGAACATCTTGTTTAGGAAACACGACCTTGAACATGTGGCTGAATGGTTTTTAAATTCTAAAAAAAGCAAGCGAAGTCCAAAAATAATGAGATTTGTCAAGATCTCATGATATCATAGGTGGAGGCTGTGGTAAAAAATGAACAGGTTTTGCACAAATCTGTCATGTACGATGTTTACAAACCGAAGTATCTCAAAAGAAGAATCGTAGCATTGAGAAGGATTCGGTTAGATTTAGAGTCAAAGTGATGATCAAATTGAGGTTTGACTTCAAAACTTTTTGTATAGGCAATAGAGAACATAGATTGATTCATGTGTAATTTTGGTAATTTTTTGGATCCATTTGATAATTTTAATTTATTAAGTGCAATTATAGAATTTTAATTGATATACATTGAATTTAAGCTATAACTGCATGAAATAATAAGTTTTTTTACTTTTGGCCTTGAAAATTTTTCTACTCTATACATACAATATGTGGTACTCCATGTTAAGCTTTGGTATATTTATGGATCTGTTTGCTATATTTAACTAATTTGTTGCTTTTCAAGGAATTTTTTGGTATAAGTCAAATTTGAACTACAAGTGATTCAAATAATAGAATAAAATGAGTAGAAAAATGATATTCATGTTACTGAGTCTAGTGTGGGTCCTACCTAGGAAATGAAAAAAAAATTTGAACATCTTGTTTAGGAAACACGACCATGAACATGTGGCTGAATGGTTTTTAAATTCTAAAAAAAGCAAGTGAAGTCTGAAAATCATGAGATTTGTCAAGATCTCAGGATATCATAAGTGGAGGTTGTGGTAAAAACTGAACAAGTTTTGCACAAATCTGTCATGTACGATGTTTACAAATCGAAGTATCTCAGAAGAAGAATTGTAGCATTGAGAAGAATTCAGTTAGATTTGGAGTCAAAGTGATGATCAAATTGAGGTTTGGCTTCAAATTTTTTTGTATAGGCAATAGAGAACATAGATTGATTCACGTGTAATTTTGGTAATTTTTTGGATCTGTTTGATAATTTTAATTTATTAAGTTCAATTATGGAATTTTAATTGATATAGATTGAATTTGAGATATAACTGCATTTAATAATAAGTTTTTTTACTTCTGGCCTTGAAAGTTTTTCTACTCTCTACATACATGCTGGTACTCCATGTTAAGCTTTGGTATATTTATGGATCTGTTTGTAATATTTAATTAATTTGTTGCCTTTCAAAAAAAAAATTGGTATAAGTCAAATTTGAACTACAAGTGATTCAAATAATAGAATAAAATGAGTAGAAAAATGATATTCATGTTACTGAGTCTAGTGTCAGGTCCTTACCCGAGAAATGAAAAGAAATTTTGAACATCTTGTTTAGGAAACATGACCACGAACGTCTGGCCGAATGGTTTTTAAATTCTAATAAAAGCAAGCGAAGTTTGATAATCATGAGATTTGTCAAGATCTCATGATATCAAACATGGAGGCCATGGTAAAAATTGAATAGGTTTCACACAATCTATCATATACGATGTTTACAAACTGAAGTATCTTAGAAGAAGAATCATAGCGTTGAGAAGGATTCGGTAAGATTTAGAGTCAAAGTGACGATCGAATTGAGGTTTGACTTCAAACTTTTTGTATAGGCAATAGAGAACATAATTGATTCATGAGTAATTTGGTAATTTTTTGGATCTGTTTGATAATTTTAATTTATTAAGTTCAATTATAGAATTTTAATTGATATACATTGAATTTGAGCTATAACTGCATTAATAATACAGTTTTTTTTACTTCTGGCCTTGAAATTTTTCTACTCTCTACATACATGTGGTATCCATGTTAAGCTTTGGTATATTTATGGATCCATTTGCTATATTTAATTAATTTATTGCCTTTCAAATTTTTTTGGTAATAGTCAAATTTGAACTACAAGTGATTTCAAATAATAGAATAAAATGAGTAGAAAAATGATATTCATGTTACTGAGTCTAGTGTGAGGTCTACCCAAGAAATGAAAAGAAATTTTGAACATCTTGTTCAGGAAACACGGACCACGAAATGTGTGGCAAATGGTTTTTAAATTCTAATAAAAGCAAGTGAAGTTTGAAAATCATGAGATTTGTCAAGACCTCATGATATCAAACATGGAGGGCCATGATAAAATTGAATAGTGTTTCACGCCAATCTATCATATACGATGTTTACAACAATATCTCAGAAGAAGAATCGTAGCATGAGAAGGATTTGAGTAAATTTGGAGTCCAAGTGATATCAAATTGAAGGTTTGACTTCAAAACTTTTTGTATTGGCAATAGAGAACATAGATTGATTCATGTGTAATTTTAAATAATTTTTTGGATCTGTTTGATAATTTTAATTTTATTAAGTTCAATTTATAGGAATTTAATGATATACATGAATTTAAGCTATAACTACATGAAATAATAGTTTTTTACTTCTAGCCTTGAAACTTTTTCTACTCTTACATACAACATGTGGTACTCCATGTTAAGCTTTTGGTATATTTATGATCCATTTGCTATATTTAACTTAATTTATTGCTTTTCAAGGAATTTTTTGGTATAAGTCAAATTTGAACTACAAGTGATTCAAATAATAGAATAAAATGAGTAGAAAATGATATTCATGTTACTGAGTCCAGCTGTGAGGTCTTACCCTAGGAAATGAAAAGAAATTTCGAACATCTAGTTTAGAAAACACAACCATGAACATGTGGTTGAATGGTTTTTAAATTCTAAAAAAGCAAGCGAAGTCCGAAAATCATGAGATTTGTCAAGATCTCATGATATCATACGTGGAGGCTATGGCTTAAAAATGAACAGGTTCTCGCACAAATCTGCTCATGTATGATATTTACAAACCGAGGTATCTCAAAAGAAGAATCATACTGTTGAGAAGGATTCGGTTAGACTTGGAGTCAAAGTGACGATCAAATTGAGGTTTGACTTCAAAACTTTTTTGTATAGGCAAATAGAGAACATAAGATTGATTTCATGTGTAATTTTGTAATTTTTTGGATCCATTTGATAATTTTAATTTATTAAGTGCAATTATAGAATTTAATTGATATACACTAAATTTAGATATAACTGCATTGAAATAATAAGTTTTTTTTTACTTTTGGCCTGAAACTTTTTTCTACTCTCTACATACATATGTGGTACTCCATGTTAAGCTTTGGTATATTTATGGATCATTTGCTATATTTAACTTAATTTATTGCTTTTAAAGGAATTTTTTTGGTATAAGTCAAATTTGAACTACAAGTGATTCAAATAATAGAATAAAATGAGTAGAAAATGATATTCATGTTACTGAGTCTAGTGTGGGTCCTACCATAGGAAATGAAAAGAATTTTGAACATGTGTTAGGAACACGACCACGAACATGTGGCTGAATGGTTTTAAATTCTAAAAAGCAAGCGAAGTATGAAATTTGAGATTTTGTCAAGATCTCATGATATCATAAGTGGAGGTTGTGGTAAAAAATTGAACAGGTTTCACAACAATCTAGTTTTTCCCCCATATATAACATGTTTACAAATCGAAGTATCTTCAGAAGAAGAATTCGTCTAGCATTGAGCCACGGATTCAGATTAAGATTTGAGTCAAAGTGACTGATCGAATTGAGGTTTGACTTTCCAATAACTTTTTGTATAGGCAATAGAGAACCTAAATTGATTTCATGAGTGCTAATTTTGGTAATTTTTGGAATCTGTTTGATTAATTTTAATTTATTAAGTTCAATTATGGAATTTTTAATTGATATACATTGAATTTGAGCTATAAACTGCATTTAATAATAAGTTTTTTTACTTCTAGGCCTTGAAATTTTTTCTACTCTCCTACATACAAATGTGGTACTCCATGTTAAGCTTTGGTATATTTATAGATCTGTTGCATATATTTAATTAATTCTTGCTTTTCAAGGAAATTTTTTGGTTTAAGTCAAATTTGAACTACAAGTATTCAAATAATAGAATAAAATGAGTAGAAAAATGATATCATTTAACTGAGTCTAGTGTGAGGCCCTACCTAGAAATGAAAAGAATTTCGAACATCTTCTTTAGGAAACACGACCAGAACGTGTGGCCGAATGGTTTTTAAATTCTAAAAAACCAAGCGAAGTTTGAAATCATGAGATTTGTTAAGATCTCATGATATCATACGTGGAGGACTATGGTAAAAATTGAATAGGTTTCACACAATCTATCATGTACGATGTTTACAAACCAGAAGTATCTCAAAGAAGAATCGTAGCGTTGAGAAGGATTCGGTAAGATTTGGAGTCAAAGTGATGATCAATTGAGGTTTGACTTCAAACTTTTTGTATAGGCAATAGAGAACATAGATTGATTCATGTGTATTTTTGGTAATTTTTTGGATCCATTTGATAATTTTAATTTATTAAGTTAATTATAGAATTTTAATCGATATACATTGAATTTGAGCTATAACTACATGAAATAATAAGTTTTTTCACTTCTAGCCATGAAACTTTTTCTACTCTCTACATATAACATGTGGTACTCCATGTTAAGCTTTGGTATATTTATGATCCATTTGCTATATTTAATTAATTTATTGCTTTTTCAAGGAATTTTTTGGTATAAGTCAAATTTGAACTACAAGTGATTCAAATAATAGAATAAAATGAGTAGAAAAATGATATTCATGTTACTGAGTCCTAGCTGTGAGGCTCTTACCTAGGAAATGAAAAGAAATTTGCAACATCTTGTTTAGGAAACACGACCACGAACGTGTGGCCAATGGTTTTTAAATTCTAAAAAAGCAAGCGAAGTTTGAAAATCATGAGATTTGTCAAGATCTCATGATATCAAACATGGAGGCATGGTAAAAATTGAATAGGTTTCACACAAATATATATACGATGTTTACAAACCAAAATATCTCAGAAGAAGAATCGTAGCATTGAGAAGGATTCGGTAGATTTGGAGTCAAAGTGACGATCAAATTGAGGTTTGACTTCAAAACTTTTTGTATAGGCAATAGAGAACATAGATTGATTCATGTGTAATTTTGGTAATTTTTTGGATCATTTGATAATTTTAATTTATTAAGTGCAATTATAGAATTTTAATTGATATACATTGAATTTAAGATATATAACTGCATGAAATAATAGTTTTTTTTCTTGCCTTGAAATTTTTACTTCTAAATACACATGTTGTTA
>NW_027098117.1:0-21290 GCF_019320115.1 Miscanthus floridulus
AAAAATGTTCGAGGTCCCAAAAAGCCATTGGAGGGTCGCTTCATCATCTCGGAGTTCAATGTGGATACAGGAGAACCGGGGGGGCCGAATAAAATGAAATTTGTGCACCACTGTGGTTACCTTGTACGGGACCGGCTCCCGATTAGTACCCGTGAATGGAAGAAGAAGACCAATGCTCCTCATATCAGTTTTGTCTCCGATCGTGACAAGGCGTTAATTTGGAATGATGTCTTGGTACATTTCACGCTCCAAACAGATGTTATGATGATATAATAGATGGTGATGAATTGAAGGAGCGGCGAGTTAGGGATTGGGCAATGAAGACGATGGCCACCCAGTTTCAGACTTGGAAGAAACGACCTATACACGACGTATGTCAAGAAGAACACTAGCACCCGATATTTACTGTCCCAGGCCCCGATCTCAAAGCAGAGGCCCTATTGGGATGAGTTTGTACGTACAAGACTTCGGAAGAGGGTTGTGAGTCGGGTGATAAAAGAACCAACGTAATGCCCAAACAGAAGACATACCACCATACCTTGGGATCAGGTGGCTACCCGACTGCCATTAAGAAGTGGAACAAAATGGAAGCAGACCTTCTTGCCAAGGGTATCAGACTAAGGAATCACTCGAGTGGGGAGAACGGGCAAAGAATTGGTTTTCGCTCATGGGGGAACACTAGACCAGGAGACAGGGAGTGCGTTTATGGCGCAAGACTGCAAGAAGCAGCAGAAAGATGTTTTATGCTCAGAGAGCTACTGCTAGTGGTGCGTTCAGGCCCAACAGAGAGAAGGATGAGCTGACATTACGCCATCGGGACTATTGAACATGGTGGCCGAACTAGAGGCAAAGGAAGTGTCTCGTGGGAGCATGGATTCCCTCAGGACAGACCTTCCTACAGAAGTCGCCAGAGAAAGAAGGAAGAAGAGGCACAGCGGCTCCAGAGGTTGGAGGAAGCGGTGCGTGAAGCACAGGAGCGGGAAAAAAACCTTGAAGCGAGAATGCAGGAGGAAATCAAAAGGCAAGTGCAAATAGCAGTGAGTGCAAGCAAGCAGGCATCAGAGCCAGGAATCAACATTAGCCAATCTGTTTCAGTTGAAAAGCAGCTGCGCTTCCACGGAGATACCAAATCAAGGGGACACAGGACTGCGCTTCCCTGTGGATGACGTCACTGAACCTTGTACAACGTGTGAGCTACACATTCCGAAGGAGAATTCTACAATCAAGGTGGCTATCGGTCTTGTTAATCCTATTCGACCGAACCAAGACACCAAGGATTCATGGGAATATAATCCAAGAAGGGATATGCTACCATCTCGGTAGATAAAGCTGAAAAAAGGTTTTAGTGATTTGCCTCTTGACATTCCTGGAGGTGATGGCGAGAAGACTCTAGGAGAAGCGGAGAAGACATTCATTCTATGGCGCAAGCGCTACATCATCATTCCAGGGATGTCCGGCTCCACCTCCTCCTGAACTACCTCACCATAGGTACGTGCGGATGAAAACACTACATCATTAATTTGTATTGGCTTAAATAATTAACAATCTGCTCATAATAATATGTCATTCCTTTTTTTGTAGCAGATCCTCCCCCAACCTAAATCCAATTGTTCAATCGCCAGATCATCATAGTGCTCTGTACGATGACATTGTGTTGGAAGACGAGGCTGCATCCACACCTCTCCAAGGAGGTCTCCAACGCCGCAGCCGCCACCTCCAAGGAGGTCTCCAACGCCGCTGCCAACACCTCCAAGGAGGTCTCCAACGCCTCCCCCCCCCCGCCTACCAAGAAGCCTAGCAAGAGGCCAGCCCCTCAAACGAAGAACCAGTCCCCGCCTGCAAAGAAAGCCACCGTGAAACCAAGGGCTATTCCCAAAATAATATCTGAAGAGAAGGAAGAAGGAACTGATGCATATAAAAAAGACATGTCTAGATTCTATGACAAACTTAAAATGAATCAAGAAGCAAGGAGAAACCCGAGAAACCGTACTTCTTCGTAGCTCCGGATATTTAAGAAAAAAGGTGACTTCTTACCAGCAACAACAGCGGGAATCTCGTAAGCCGTCCAAATCAACGTTATCAGACTATGACCGCACTCTCACCAAGTCAATTGAGGCGGCACAGAAAAAGAAGCGGGCAGGGAAAGGAGTTGCCCAACTCGGACAACAAGCGCACCAATCAATCCCCCCGCTAGTTGTTGGTAATGAATATGGTTTCGAATTTCGGATTAATGCATCAGGCAAACATACCTCCGGATGTCGATTTGGATCACCTTGGTGAATTTCTTGATGAGCACTGGTCTCGACCTTTACCAGATGTTTGGTGATGGGAAACAATTGAGAGTGCGGCGGAGGTTGATATTTGGAAGAAAAAATTTGTACTAGGCCTAGAGTCTATACAACCCTCAAGCCTTATCTGATCTGGGGACGCAAATGTACCTGCTAAACAGTGGTACATGCAGGCGTCTACCAGTGGAGACTTCTGCGTTGGTGTCAGAATTAGAGACGAACATTGGTTCTGTGGCGATGATGTTATGTATGTTGACTTTGCAGAATTTCATCAACTATGCCACCTGACCTCTCTGGACAAAAGTTATCATTAGCTGCTATTGCCTGTAAGTAATAATTCTTTCGATCTATTATTAAACTCATCATATGTGTGTATATGCATATAAATTATCCTAACAAGTACTATATATATGCAGATTTACAATGACAGAGCTCAGAAAGGAAGGCTGCAATGAAATTGGTTTTGTTGATCCCCATATAGTATTCAAAGACCCAATTACTCCAAGACTAATTGGAAGTCTGAGTCAGAGAGTAACATCATGAACTTCTTAGTGAACCAACGCCACAAGAAGGATATACTCTTTCCCTATAACTTCAAGTGAGTGTTAATCATGTCGATCATAGCCTTAATGGCTCATATGTTGATTCTAGTTAATTAATGAGTGTTATGCGTTATATCCTATAAACACATGCAGCAATCACTGGATATTGATGGACATCGATCTGGTGAAAAGTCACTTGATAATCTATGACTCGATGAGAAACCACAACAAGACTACCAGAGATATGATAGATATTATCCAGAGGTAATTTTCGGGATCTCTAGCACTATATATACACACAAACATGATGATTAACTATATCTGATGACGTGGCAAATTTTTTATTGGGCAGTGTTTGGAAAACCTTTATTGAGAAGCAACACATGGAAAAATGCAAAGCGCCACTGAATGTAATCCCTTTGAAAGTAAGTCCCCTGAACGCATCATATCTTATTAATTAAACTATAGCTTTCATTCACCGGATCACCAGATTGGATGACAAATCTTTTCCTCGTAAAGTGGTGTCTGAGGCAGGAACAGGGGAACAACTACTGTGGTTACTATGTTTGCAAGTTTATCAAGGTGCTCTCCCAAAGAACTCCTACAGAGAGGACTCAAAGTACGTTAAAAATACACTATATATTCAATTTAATATATTATATTGATTGTGGTACTATGTCTTTAATATATAATATATATGTACAATATATTAATATTTATTTTCCTTTAATTCAAACCTGTAGACTTCGATGGTTGGAGGAAAAGGTCATACGGGCAAAGACCAAATCAAAGCAATTCAAGGAGTCTATAGCCCGGATTTTTTAATGGAGCAGGTCATCTCCAATTTCAAGGGCGAGTTTCTACTTCGCCCAACAACTGCATTGAAGCCAAGCTAGAGGATGAGAGGAAAACTCACCCTGTTATGTCACAACAACTATAATGCAATCTTTTGTAATATTGTGCACATGAAATAATATAATGTAAATACACATATGCATGCATGCATGTAAATATATATATGATGCATGCATGCATATATATATATATATTAATATATATATATATAGAGATATATATATATTCTATGCTTGAATTGTGTGATTTAATTACGTTCATTGTGCTTGATAACCGAAACATACTATATGCGCGTATAAAATGTATAATTAGCAGCGTACAATACGACTTCGAAAACCTATTTTTAAAAGAAAACAAAAAAATGAAAGAAAAGAAAAAAGAAAAAAACCTTTAGTCCCGGTTCGTATTACCAACCGGGACTAAGGTGCCGGCCCTCGTGGCATGTCAGGAGGCAACCTTTAGTCCCGGTTGGTGTTACCCACCGGGAGCTAAAGGTCCTCCTTTAGTCCCGGTTCCTGACCCGGAACTAAAGGACCCCCCCTTTAGTCCCGGATGCTTGCTCCCGGTGGGGAACCGGGACTAGAGGGGGTTCCCCACCGTGGAGTAAAGCTCGGTTCTCTACCAGTGTAGTTATCAACTGAGACCCAGATCTGGTTGACCTCACCAAGAAGGCTAATCCCACCTGCGCAATGAAGAACAAAGCAGAACAAGAAAGAAAGCAACCAAATTGCAGATGATTGATTAATCTCACGAAGTAGGGTCTCACAAACCGAGGAACGGGCGAACTGTTCTTGACAGATTAATCTAAGCAAAACCCAAAACCTAATAGTGGCGGCGGCATATGATTACACAAGTCTTAGGGTCATCGCCTACCCTGGACGCACCCCCTAATGGGCCCAAACACGATAACACGGTCCAACGGACCAAAAGACGGTGTCGCAGCACCCGGGTAGATTCTAGACGCTAACTTGTTTCAATGATTCCTATTGATTTTGAAGGGCTTTTGATGTGAGACCACTTGGATTGGCTTCCTTATCAAATTAGCTTTCCAACCATATGTGGATCGTTGAAAACGGAGTCCAGGATGCATCCTGGTGACCAGTTAAGTAGACTGGTCCTGGAGGCCGAGGCAGACCGAAATCATGTTGGATCGGGCCTCTGATTTCTATTGGACGTCCTTGCTGGTCATCATCACCTCCACCACGTCCTCTAAGTCCCTCATGACCCTCTCTAATTTCCTAAGCAAGATAACATTATTAGGTAGTAGTCTATTCTCAAAAGTATGAAAAGGATCGCTTAAGAACGAGCTCGCCTCTAAATTGAGTTGACGCATTCGAGCCTGGGTCATTGGACCTTGCATAACGGTTGGGAGGATCAGTGGGTACAACATCTGAAGGAGTGATGTCCTCATCATCCTCCCCCTCTTAAAATTGAGTCATCCTCGACTCAAGCTCATCTTCTTCTCTCCCCAAATAAGGCTATAGATCTGTGATGTTAAAGGTGGGACTAACCCCGAACTCGGGTGTCAACTCAAGTTTGTAGGCATTATCATTTATTTTCTCAATTATCTTATAAGGACCAGCTACTCTTGGCATTAATTTAGACTTATGCAGTTCAGGAAAACTATCTTTTCTCAAATATAACCAAACTAAATCATCCGGTTCAAGTTTAATTTCTTTTCTACCTTTATTACCAGCAATTCTATACTTTTCAATTCATTCTTTCAATATTTGCTTTAGTTGTTTCGTGCAACTTACGAATGAAATCAGCACGCTCTCTAGCATCACTATGTGTTCTTTTAGTGGTAGGTAAAGGCAAAAGATCAATAGGAGCGTGAGGGTTAAAACCATACACTACCTGAAAAGGACTTACCTTGGTGGTAGAATGTTCCGCCCTGTTATATGCAAACTCCACATGCGGCAAACACTCTTCCCATATCTTCAAATTGTGCTTCAAAATTGCTCTCAACATGGTGGACAATGTTCAATTCACTACCTCTGTTTGCCCATCAGTTTGGGGATGACATGTTGTAGAAAACAGCAGCTTGGTCCCCAATTTATTCCACAAAGTGCGCCAAAAATGACTCAAGAATTTTGCATCGTGATCTGAAACAATAGTAGAAGGCATACCATGCAAGCGAATGATTTCTTGAAAAAAAAAGGTCAACAATATGAACAGTATCGTCGCTCTTATGACAAGGGATAAAATGTGCCATCTTAGAAAAACGATCAACCACCACAAAAATAATATCCCTCCCCCTCTTAGTCCTTGGCAACCCAACACAAAATCCATAGATATATCGGCCCAAGGAGTAGAAGAAATAGGAAGAGGCATATACAAACCATGTGGGTTCAACCATGACTTAGCTTTTTGACATGTGGTGCACTGAGCCACGTAGCGTTCTACATCTCGCCTCATCCTAGGCCAAAAGAAATGTGTGGACAGCACCTCCTCTGTCTTCTTAGCTCTAAAATATCCCATCAATCCGCCTCCATGTGCCTCCTGCAACAACAAAAGGTGAACGAAGCCAACTGGAATGCATAGGCGGTTAGCTCTAAACAAAAATCATCATTGATCATAAACTTATTCCATGTACGTCCCTCTCTACAATTTAGCAACACGTCCTTAAAATCAGGATCAAGTGCATATTGTTCTTTTACTGATTCAAGCCCAAAAATCCAACAATCGGGACAGCAATGTATATCGTCTAGACAAAGCATCAGCAATCACATTATCCTTCCCTTTCTTGTGTTTGATAATATAAGGAAAAGATTTAATAAATTCAACCCATTTAGCATGCCTATGATTCAGATTATCTTGAGAGCAAAGATACTTAAGTGATTCATGATCAGAATGAATAACAAATTCTTTAGGCCACAAATAATGACGCCACGTCTCTAAAGAACGAACAAGTGCATACAATTCCTTATCATACGTGGAATAATTTAGAATAGGACTATGCAATTTTTCACTAAAGTAAGCAATGGGTTTACCATCTTGCACCAAAACACCCCCCAATGCCAACTCCACTAGCATCACATTCTAGTTCAAAAGTCTTACCAAAATTTGGAAGTTGCAGCAATGGTGTGTGTGAGCTTGTCCTTCAAAGTGTCAAGGACTCCTCATGTGCCTTTCCGCAATGAAACACCACCCCTTTCTTCGTCAACTCATGCAACGGGGCAGCAAAGGTGCTGAAATCTTTGACGAAGCGGTGGTAGAATCCTGCAAGACTAAGAAAACTCCTGACCTATGTGACGGTTTGGGGAACGGGCTAGCTCTTTATGGCTTCAATTTTCATCTCGTCCACCTCAATTCCTTGTGGAGTTACAACATAGCCAAGAAAAAAAACTCGATCCGTGCAAAAGATGCACTTCTCAAGGTTACCAAATAAACGTGCATCACGTAAAGCATTAAAAACAGCACGTAAGTGATCCAGATGTTCATCAAAAGACTTGTTGTAAATAAATATATCATCAAAGTAAACTACCACAAAATGACCAATAAAATCTCTTAAAACCTCATTCATTAAGCGCATGAAAGTGCTAGGTGCATTTGTCAAACCAAAAGCCATTACTAACCACTCATACAACCCGAATTTGGTTTTAAACGTAGTTTTCCATTCATCTCCAAGTTTCATTCTAATTTGGTGGTAGCCCACTTCGCAAGTCAATCTTGGTGAAAATTATAGAACCACACAACTCATCAAGCATGTCGTCTAGCCTAGGACTAGGATGACGATACCGAATAGTAATATTATTGATGGCTCTACAATCAACGCACATACGCCAAGTTCCATCTTTCTTAGGAACCAAAAGTACAGGAACAGCACAAGGACTAAGGCTTTCACATACATACCTACGGTCCAAAAGGTCTTGGACTTGCCACTTGAATTTCCTTAGTCTCTTCAGGATTGGTTCGATAGGCAGCTCGATTAGGCAAGGTTGCTCCCAGAATCAGATCGATTTGATGCTCTATCCCTCTCATAGGTGGCAGCCCTAGGGGTATCTCAGCTAGAAAAATGTCCACATACTCCTACAAAAGGTTAGTGACAGCAGGAGGCACCGAGCTAACAATATCATCAAGCAAAAACATAGCTCGTTTGCATAACAAATATCATCATTAGAAATTTTAGCAAAGTCACATTTTGTTGCAAGCATAACAACACACTTCAATTTAATTCCCTCAGCCTTAGAATTTGATGTAGACTTAACCTTTTTAGGTGGGAGAATAGAATTAGCAACTTGCTAATTTTCATATTGAACATCATTCAAACTAGCAGTGCGATCTCTATCAGCTTGTATAATTTGAGCTGGGGTCAAAGGTATCAAAGTAATTTTCTTTCCTTTATGCGCAAAAGTGTATTTATTACTTCTACCATGGTGTGTAGCATCATTATCATGTTCCCAAGGACGACCCAATAAGAGTGAACAGGCTTGCATAGGTACCACATCACAATCAATAGAATCAACATAAGAACCAATGGAAAATGAAACTTTGCAAGTTTGTGTTACCTTTGCTTTTCTAGAATCATTTAGCCACTGAATATGGTATGGACGTGGGTGTGGGCGTGTGGTCAAGCCAAGCTTCTTGACCAATTCAGAACTCACCAAATTATTGCAGCTATCTCCATCAATAATGACATGTGCTCAACGGTTGCTGATGACAAAGAATATCTAGAACAAGTTATGGCATTGTAGCTTTTCAGGTTGCTAGACTTGTGAGCTGAGCACCCGCTGTACAATGATGCTCCTATAGGCCACCGTGGCCTCATCACCAAGGACTTCGCCATCCTCCTCATTTGCATCTTGGTCTTCGTTATCCTCAATGTCAGAGGTGCTGATATAACCATCTTCTATAGCAATATATGCCCGTTGACTTGGGTAGTCCTTCTACACATGGCCAATGCCATGGCAGCAGTGGCACTGAATGCTCGAAGTGCATCCCATCGATGCAACGGATGAGGCACTCTTGGTAGGCACCTGCAAAGAATTTTTACCTGAATCTAAAGATCGTGCAGGAGGTGCCTTAGGTGTAGCAAAAACTCTAGAGGCTATTGGTCGTTTGCTCATTGGTGGTTGTGGCCGAAAAGTGATTGGCTTGGTCACCCATGAAGATGGTGCCGATCGTGGCATGTATGTGGTGCTGACCTTGCCCTTGCTCTATTGTTCACGCCCCTGCAATTCCTTTTCTGCAAGCATAGCAAACTAAAACAACTGGTTGATAGTGTTAAATTCTATATATCAACAATGTCCTAAATCTCATGCCTCAAACCCGAATAAAAATGACAAATAGAATCTATGTTCCCCTCGACAACACTACAACGCATCAATCCCTTTTGGAGCTCACCATAGTAATCATGTATAGAGTTATCTCCTTGTTCTAAACGCATCAATTTCTTATGCAAGTCTCTTTGATAAGAAGGAGGTACAAAGCGATCATGCATAGCTACCTTAAGTTCTTCTCACAAACCAAGTAAAGCATCCTGTGCAGCTAGCTGATTCCACCAAATAATGGCAAAATCCTTAAACTCACTAGAAGCTTGTCGAACTCTATGATGCTCAGGCACAAGGTGGGCGCTAAACTTTTGTTCTACTGTCATCTCCCAATCAAGATATCCCTCAGCATCATCATGACCCAAAAAAGATGGTATTGTGAACTTAATCTTAGCATAAGAATCATCGGGCACACAGTGATTATTACCTTGATGGTGGTGGACACCACCCATACCTATAGTGTTGCGGCGAAGACGTCATCGTAATCTTGCTTGTTGGAAGGCTGCTCGGTCTATGTTCCCATTGGCATCATGCACCATGTCTTCTGGCAAGATACCATCGGTGTTGCTATCGAAGACATTGTTATTGCCCGCCACAAAGGTTTCCAACTCAGTAACCTTATCGGTTAGCGTGGAAATTCGTTTGTCCAATCTCTCCATGTTGTTGCCAATGTTGAGTTCAATAAGTGCATCAGTGACGGCCTTCCTGATGGCCTCATTCATCCTTTTTTGGGCATCCTCTACAATAGCTTGTAGTTGCTCTTAGTTGACACACTCGTTGAAACCCTTAGGATTGTTATCTCTAGTTTGATCATCTCCTGCCATTGTAAACACAAAAATAGGAACAAACAGTGAAAGATATCCCTACCAAATGACTATGTGGTTGCAGTTACAGTGGTGTAACTTTTCACAGCAAGTGGAAGCGTCTTACCAAGCTCTTATAAAGTTCTTACCAACACAAGCAGTGGGCGGTACAAACCAGCGGCTAGTTCGTGATACCTATGAGACAGTGGTACTAAGACTATAAGGCCCTTTTTCTATACTGATCTGAAGAGTTTGTGGAGCTTGGGAGGTACACAAAGAATAATATGTATCTTTGGCACACAAGTCAGTAACAGAAATTAATGCTAAATTATAGTCCAAAGTACTTATTCTCGTTGCTGGTCTAAAATGTTTCAAGTACCAGGTGTATGACAAATAAGTATGATGGATAGCAAGGTGACAAGTGTGTGAAAAACAAGTATGGTGGGTAGCAACAACAACACAAATAAGGAACAAGACAGCACACGCTAACACAGCTCACTTTGGCCTTCTCTATGTGCTCCTCTAGATATTATTCCTCTTTTGCCCCTCTTTTTTTTCTATTTTTTGGGCTGTCGTTGTTTTTTTTGGGAAATTTCAACTTTTTCTTTTTATTTTTTTGATATTTTTCCTTAACTTAGGAGCACAAAAGAAGTAACCACAGAAAATATGAGCCTAAACAAGTAAAAGACATGACCTGTGGAAATTTTAGAAGACGTGCTAAAAACGACAAAAAGCTTGTGACCACGAAAAGAGGATCTTGTGACTATTTTTTGACCAAAATAAAAATCTCTGACCCCGACAAGACAAAGGATGGATAGATCCAAAAATTTTTTCTGATCGATTTTGATATATGGAACGTTGAAATTCAGGTTCATATGCGAAAACTAGACCAGTTTTAAGAATTAACTCCAAATTAGAGAACAAAATGGAAACAATGTGCGCAAAATTTTTCACGGAAGCAAAGATTTGATGGAAACGATGGGGGGGACACCAGCACCAAGACCTCGACCAGGACACAAACTCAACACGACGGACTCTAAAACTGAAATATGCAAAGGCTATGGCATGGAAGGTTCTAGGATAGGAAAAACAAGTATGGCACTCGACTATGATGTGTTTAGAACAAGGAGATAAATCTGTATAGGATTACTATGGTGAGCTCCAAAAGGGATTGATGCGTTGTAGTGTTGTTGAGGGGAACAAAGATTCTATTTGTCGTTTTTATTCGAGTTTGAGGCGTGAGATTCAGGACATTGTTGATTATAAAGAATTTAACACTATCAAGCAATTGTTTTAGTTTGCTATGCTTGTAGAAAAGGAATTGCAGGGGGCATGAACAATAGAGCAAGGGCAAGGTTAGCACCACATGTACGCCATGATCGGCACCATCTTCGGGGCTGACCAAGCCAACCACTTTTTGGCCACAACACCAGCGAGCAAACGACCAACAACCTTTGGAGTTTTCGCTACACCTAAGGCACCTCCCGTACAACCTTCAGATTTAGGTAAAAATTCTTTGCAGGTGCCTACCAAGAGTGCCTCATCTGTTGCATCGATGGGACGCACTTCGGGCATTCAGTGCCACTGTTGCCACGGCATTGGCCATGTGCAGAAGGACTACCCAAGTTAGTGGGAATATATTGCTACAGAAGATGGTTACATCAGCACCTCTGACATTGAGGATGAAGAAGACCAAGATGCAGATGAGGAGGACAGCGAAGTCCTTGGTGATGAGGCCATGGTGGCCTATAAGAGCATCATTGTACAGCGGGAGCTCAACTCACAAGTCCAGCAACCTAAAAAGCTATAATGCCATAACTTGTTCTAGATTTTCTTCGTCATCAGCAACCGTCGAGCAAGTGTAATTATTGATGGAGGTAGCTACAATAATTTGGTGAGTTCTAAATTGGTCTTGGCTTGACCACACGCCCACACCTACGTCCATACCATATTCAGTGGCTAAATGATTCTGAAAAAGCAAAGGTAACACAAACTTGCAGACTTTCATTTTTCATTGGTTCTTATGTTGATTCTGTTGATTGAAATGTGGTAGCTATGCAAGCCTGTTCACTCTTATTGGGTCATCCTTGGGAACATGACAATGATGCTACACACCATGGTAGAAGTAATAAATACACTTTTGCGCATAAAGGAAATAAAATTACTTTGGTACCTTTGACCCCTGCTCAAATTGTACAAGCTAATAGAGAACGCGCTGCTAGTTTGAATGATGTTCAATCTAAAAATTAGCAAGTTGCTAATTCTATTCTCCCACCTAAAAAGGTTAAGTCTACATCAAATTCTAAGGCCGAGGGAATTAAATTGAAGGGTGGTGTTATGCTTGCAACAAAATGTGACTTTGCTGAAATTTCTGATGATGATATTTGTTATGCTTTGGTATGCAAATGACCTATGTTTTTGCTTGATGATATTATTAGCTCGGTGCCTCCTACTATCACTAACCTTTTGTAGGAGTATGTGGACATTTTTCCAGCTAAGATACACCTAGGGCTGCCACCTATGAGAGGGATAGAGCATCAAATCGATTTGATTCTAGGAGCAACCTTGCCCAATCGAGTTGCCTATCGAACCAATCCCGAAGAGACTAAGGAAATTCAGTGGCAAGTCCAAGATCTTTTGGACCGTAGGTATGTATGTGAAAGCCTTAGTCCTTGTGATGTTCCTGTACTTTTGGTTCCTAAGAAAGATGGAACTTCGCATATGTGCGTTGATTGTAGAGCCATCAATAATATTACTATTTGGTATCATCATCCTATTCCTAGGCTAGACGACATGCTTGATGAGTTATGTGGTTCTATAATTTTCACCAAGATCGACTTGCGAAGTGGCTACCACCAAATTAGAATGAAACTTGGAGATGAATGGAAAACTGCGTTTAAAACCAAATTCGGGTTGTATGAGTGGTTAGTAATGCCTTTTGGTTTGACAAATGCACCTAGCACTTTCATGCGCTTAATGAATGAGGTTTTAAGAGCTTTTATTGGTCGTTTTGTGGTAGTTTACTTTGATGATATATTGATTTACAACAAGTCTTTTGATGAACATCTAGATCACTTACGTGCTGTTTTAATGCTTTACGTGATGCACGTTTATTTGGTAACCTTAAGAAGTGCATCTTTTGCAAGGATTGAGTTTCTTTTCTTGGCTATGTTGTAACTCCACAAGGAATTGAGGTGGACGAGATGAAAATTGAAGCCATAAAGAGCTGGCCCATTCCCCAAACCATCACACAGATGAGGAGTTTTCTTGGTCTTGTAGGATTCTACCACCGCTTTGTCAAAGATTTCAGCAGCTTTGCTGCCCCATTGCATGAGTTGATGAAGAAAGGGGTGGTGTTTCATTGCGGAAAGGCACTTGAGGAGTCCTTTGACACTTTGAAGGACAAGCTCACACACGCACCATTGTTGTAACTTCCAAATTTTGGTAAGACTTTTGAACTAGAATGTGATGCTAGTGGAGTTGGCATTGGGGGTGTTTTGATGCAAGATGGTAAACCCATTGCTTACTTTAGTGAAAAATTGCATAGTCCTGTTCTAAATTATTTCACGTATGATAAGGAATTGTATGCACTTGTCCGTTCTTTAGAGACGTGGTGTCATTATTTGTGGCCTAAAGAATTTGTTATTCATTCTGATCATTAAATCACTTAAGTATCTTTGCTCTCAACATAATCTGAATCGTAGGCATGCTAAATGGGTTGAATTTATTGAATCTTTTCCTTATATTATCAAACATAAGAAAGGGAAGGATAATGTGATTGCTGATGCTTTGTCTAGATGATATACATTGCTGTCCCAACTTGATTGTCGGATTTTTGGGCTTGAATCAGTAAAAGAACAATATGCGCTTGATCCTAATTTTAAGGACGTGTTGCTAAATTGTAGAGAGGGACGTACATGGAATAAGTTTATGATCAATGATGGGTTTTTGTTTAGAGCTAACCGCCTATGCATTCTAGTTGGCTCCGTTCGTCTTTTGTTGTTGCAGGAGGCACATGGAGGTGGATTGATGGGACATTTTGGAGCTAAGAAGATAGAGGAGGTGCTATCCACACATTTATTTTGGCCTAGGATGAGGCAAGATGTAGAACAGTACGTGGCTCGGTGCACCACATGTCAAAAAGCTAAGTCGCGATTGAACCCACATGGTTTGTATATGCCCCTTCCTGTTCCTTCTACTCCTTGGGCCGATATATCTATGGATTTTGTGTTGGGTTTGCCAAGGACTAAGAGGGGGAGGGTAATGGAGACGGGGATCCCGATCTTCCATCAGGTAGAGGTAACTATTGTTGTGGCGGAGAATGACACACCGATCCGGCTTCAGATCGAAAGATCAAACCCTGCAATCTTAGCACCACAACTCCTCTGGTTATCAACCAAGATACGGATCCAGTTGACCTCGCCAGGAAGCTAATCTCTGCCTGCGCAATGAAGAACATAAGCAAGAACAAGAAAGAAAGCAACCAAATTGCAAATGAATGATTAATCTCATGAGTTGGGGTCTCACAAACCGATGAACGGCGAAACTATTCTTGATAGAATAATCTAAGCAAAACCCAAAACCTAATGATGGTGGTGGTGTATGATTATAAAGGACTTAGGGTCATTGTCTACCCTAGACGCGCCCCCTAATGGGCCCAAACACGATACACGGTCCAACGGACCAAAAGAAGGTGTCGCAGCACCCTAGCAGATTCTGGATGCTAACTTGTTTTGACGATTCCTGTTGATTCTGAAGAGCTTTTGATGTGAGACCACTTGGATTGGCTTCCTTATAAAATTACCTTTCCAACCACATGTGGATCGTTGAAAACAGAGTCCGGATACGTCTTGGATGACCAGTTTAAGGTAGACTGGTCCTGAAGGTCGAGGCAGACTCGAAATCATTATGTTGGATGTCCACTTGTTTTGATCATTCCCGTTGACTCCCATTGAATTTTAAGGTGGGACTAGTTCCATTGTAAGATCCATGAAATTATCTTTCCATCCATATAAAGAACGCCCAAAACAGACACCGTATGCGACCTAGGCGTCATTTTTAGTATGTGCTGCTCCTGGACTCCGAGATGGGCTCAAACTTGAGTTGTTTTGGGCCTCCACCTCGAAGACTCGAACCGAATTAGCCTCGGGCCTCCTTCTTGACTTGGACACCCTTGCTAGTCTCCTACCCCTCCATACCATGCACCAAACATGGTCGTATGCATGGGTGTCATGTCTTCATCATTCTCCCCTTCTTGACGAAAAGCCGTCCTCGGCGTCGATTGTGCTTGAAACTGATCCTGCACAACATAAAGGAGAATGGGGTTGCGAGGACAAAGGAAACTAAAATAATTATTAGAAAGAACATGACCATGTTTCCAAGTTTCTAGCATGTCATCTCGCATAAAAATTTCAGCAAGCATGTAGACACCATGATCCGAATGCACACGATGTATGTCAACACTATCCTGCAAAAGATTAGAACTAACCAAAGACAATGCAGGAATAGATGGTTGAGCAGACATAGGTAGCAACCAATAATGCTCCCCTTCTTGGAAGTAAACTTGTTTCTTTGAGGAACATGAGAAAATGTTTGTATTATTATAGCAGCCCTCTAAACGATCATAATCTTGTACAACAAAAGGAGAATTCATATTATTACAAATGTATACTCGATGTATCATATATTGTCCCTTGTTGTTATATCTGCCAATAGCATGATATGTGTGTTTAGAAAACCAAGGAAAATTAGCATATTTAAAAAGGCTCTCCTCTAAACAATCTAGGTTACACAAAACATCAAATTCAATGTAACCCAAAGTATGTAAAGAAGACAACAGTTTAAACTCATCAGTTTTAGTAGCAATATGAATAACATGTTTATTTTCAGCACAAGTGACTGGTTCCAAAACATGTAAAACTGAAGCATCATCAACCAATTCATCTTTATCACAAGGAACTTCAAGCAAATTATCATGGGACAGAAATAAATCAAGAGAGGGTTCCACTAACAATTGCTCTATGACAACATGGTTTGTGGTAAAATTTAGTACATTAAAACAATTCTCACCTTCCATGAGTGTAGCACCATGGGCATTACCTGTGTTCTCAGCAGGAGTAATAGGTGCATTGTGAAGTGATGGTTATGAATTTGCATATGAGGTTGTGAGCTCCTCATTTTCTTCCATGTCATCCTCTCGCTTATGGATTTTAAGGTGGGACCAGTTCCATTGGAAGCTCCATGAAATTATCTTTCCATCCATATAAAGAACACCCAAAATGGACACCGTATGCGACCTGGGCGTCATTTTTAGTACGTGATGTTCCTAGACTCTGAGACAGGCTCGAACTTGAGTTGTTTTGGGCCTCCACCTTGGGGACTCGAACCGAATTAGCCTCGGGCCTCCTTCTTGAATTGGACACCCTTGCTGGCCTCCTACCCCTCCATACCATATGCCAAACATGGTCGTATGCATGGGTGTCATGTCCTCATCAGAGGGATAGTATTTTTGTGGTGGTTGATCGTTTTTCTAAGATGGCACATTTTATACCTTGTCATAAGAGCGACGATGTTGTTCATATTGCTAACCTTTTCTTAGATTAATCTGTCAAGAACAGTTTCGTTGTTCATCGGTTTGTGAGACCCCAACTTTGTGAGATTAATCAATCATCTACAATTTGGTTGCTTTCTTTCTTGTTCTTGCTTGTGTTCTTCATTGCGCAGGTAGGGATTTGCCTTCTTGGTGAGGTCAACCAGATCCATGTCTTGGTTGATAACCAGAGGAGTTGTGGTGCTAAGATTATAGGGTTCGATCTTTCGATCTGAAGCCGGATCGGTGTGTCATTCTCTGCCATAATGATAGTTATCACTACCTGATGGAAGATCGGGATCCCTGTCCCCATTAGTTAGTTTAGGGATTGGACGAGTCAGTGCTCGCGGATCCTAGCCTCGATGCAGCTGGCGTAGCTGAGGCAGATAGTTTAGGGATCGAGCGAGTCAGAGCTCATGGATCCTAGCCTCGGAGCAGCCTACGCTGCCAAGGTAGTTAGTTTAGGGATCAGGCAAGTCGGAGCTCATGGATCCTGGCCTCGGTGTAGCCCGCACGGCCGAGGCAATTAGTTTAGGGATCGGGCGAGTTGGTGCTCGCGGATCCTGGCCTCGGTGCAACCCGTGTAGCCAAGGTAGTTAGTTTAGGGATTGGGCAACTCGGTGCTCATGGATCCTGGCCTTGGTGTAACCTACATAGTTGAGGCAGTTAGTTTTGGGATCGGGTGAGTCGGAGCTCATAGATCCTGGCCTCGGTGCAGCCCGTGCAGCTGAGGCAGTTAGTTTAGGGATCAGGCAAGACGGAGCTCATGGATCCTAGCCTTGATGCAACCCACGCAGCCAAGGCAGTAAGTTTAGGGATCGGGTGAGTCAGAGCTCTTGGATCCTAGCCTCAGTGCAGCCCGTGTAGGCAGTTAGTTTAGGGATCGGGCGAGACGAAGCTCGCGGATCCTGGCCTCGGTGCAGCCCGCGCAGCCAAGGTAGTTTAGTTTAGGGATCTTGAGCCCCTGAGCCCTGTTGGGCTTGGTAGGGGTCAGTTTGAGTTTTGTGCATTACCCCATCCTTGGTTTCTCACAACCGGAGGGGCTGAGCTTTGTCGCTTGCCTTGATCGCTCAAGCTCGAGTGACGTGCTCGGTGAGCTCGCTAACTGGTATGATAGAGTGGAATTTGGGTCCATCATTCATGACAGGATTAGCATAGCCCTCTTATAACATTCCACTACTCCTTTACCTGCAACCCGGTAGATGCCTAGGTCGTTCCGGGGACCTACCTAGGTGGCCCACTAGCCTCCCCTCGATGGAGATTTTATGGGTTTGGCGAGAGGTTTAGGATCGAATGAGAAAGTTGAGATGACCCTGTCCACTTTGGGGCAGACTGAGCGAGGGCCGCATGGGGCTCATTTGTGTTTTCTCCCCTGGCTCTGTTTGACGTGAGGTGGCCTCGAGCCCTTTGTGGGCTAGCCTTCAAACCCCGGTCGGTCGTTGCTCATGTTGAATGAGGGAACTACCGCTTCATGATGCAACATGGAGCATTGTGATGCATTTCGCTGCACATGCGATGCCATAGTTAACGAGCCCCTAGGCGATTCGGGCCTGAATCGTCCAGGGGGGCGTGGGCATATGGAATGAATGTATGAATGATTATATAAGAAATAGCGGGGGTCGGTAGTGTTACCTTGATGACTCAAGTGATGGGGTTTGAAGAGCTTCAATTGGAAATGTCCGACCGAGACCCATGCTCATCGTTCATGACGGAGTCAGCATGGCCCACATGGGGCATCCCTTTTCTCCTTACCTATCTCTTGGCATTTTCTTGAGCCATTCGATTGACTTTAGGGAGCCCGATGGTCTTTCTTGGGTGGAGATCCTGTAGTTGGGTCTTTCCAAGTCCCACCTGGGAAGGTGGAGGGCCACCTGTGCGTGGTGACACTTTGGTTTTTGCACCTGACGTGCGGTAGTGGTGGGCCATTCCCAGGCCACGTCCCATCTGACCAGGCATCCCATCGGTCAGGGTGCGTCCCATCGGTCAGGGTGCACCCCATCGTTTCCCATCTCCATTGAATGGGGAAGGGAGAGAGTTTTTTCGCTCTAATCATTGCCCTTCTTCAGCTGTTGTGTTTCCTCATTAAATAGAGGGAGGGAGAGGGCTTCTCATCGCAATCATTTTCCTGTTCTCCAACTATTGCCTCCCCTCCTTCTTCCTCCTCACTGAGAGTGATTGTATGTCGTGGTGGTTCCTAAGTGAGAGAGAGGGTAAGCGAGGGGGAGGACTCACAGATCCCTTCATGAATCTAGAGTGCAATGTCGAGCTAGAGGCTACCCAAGGCGGTGCTGGCCGTCTTTGTCTGAGAAGGGCGGCTTTCGCCGTAGGAGGTGGCACGCTGGATTCATCTACAAGGCCTTTTTTAGGATGGAGCCATGCACGGATTCTTTCTAGTGGATCTTCACTAGGCGAGCCTTGTCGAAGGGGAAGTTGCCTAGGATTGTGCTAGTGGAGGGTTCCGTGCCTGCAGCTACTCAGGTTGGCCAGTTCATAAAGTTTGATGAGATCCCTTCTAGCCATGGTGGCCATACCTCGGTGGTAGCATCCCTGCCTAGGAGCTACCTCGACTGCATGAGAAGGTCAGGAGCTCCATGCTCTTCTGTTGAGCATCTATGGTGCAACACCCTTGAGGTACCCATTGCGCTCATCAAAGTCAAGGGAGTAGAACTAGGTAGGTCCCTTGAGGTGCCCATTGCGCTCGCCAAAGTTGAGGGAGCGGAACCAGGCGGGGCCCTTGCGACGGTGGTTATGTCCGACGGCGTGTGCCGTGGCCTCTCCTTTGGCATTAGCCGATGCCGCCGAGCGGACACAGTAGTATTTGGAGTAGAAGTAGTTAGCAAATGTAATCGTTAAGTTTGGAGGAGCCCCCATGTGAATAGTTTTTGTATCAATGAATACATCAGTTCTATTTTTGTGATAGAATCACTATCTGTTCCTTGTTTTTTATCCTAGCATAGCTTTGTTTTTATCCTTTCTTTTTTACACCTGCCCATTCGTTTCCATAGGCTATAGCTTTTAAGAACCTGGGCATGGCCCATGGGGCTCGGTTGCTCGTAACCATAGGTCATGGTGGGGTGTGTTCGGTTGGGAGTAAGAACAAAATCACGTAGGGTTATCAAAAGAATGGAATGCCTTTTTGTTCGGGCAAAAAAGTTTTTACCATGTGATAGTAAAAAGAGAGGTAGTATTTAGTATTATACCCTCATGGAGCCCCCGAGCGACATGGGCTAAAAATGTTCGGGCTAGTGTGCTTTACTGGAGCAAGTGTTGACTAAAAAGCGATAAGACCAAATTTAGGGGAAAATGACATAGTTGTTCAATGTTCCAAGTGCTGGTGAGAACGTTGCCGTTGTCGTTCCTATAGTCGGTAGGCACTCATTCGTATACTTCGGTCACCGTATAGGGTCCTTCCCATGGTGGAGAGAGTTTGTGTTTTTTCCTTCATCGATTGGGTCCTCCGGAGCATGAGATCACTAACTTCGAGGATTCTCCCCTTGATCTTTCTTTTGTGGTACCTACGGAGAGTTTGCTGGTAGCAAGCGGAGTGGATGATGGTCGTCTTGTGGGGCCCTCCTTGAGTAGGTCAACTGCGTCTTGTTGAGCCTCCATGGCTCGGTCGTGGTCGAAAGCCTTCACTCTTGGGGCACCATGGTCAAGGTCAGATGGCAGCACTGCTTCAGCTCCATAGGCGAGGAAGAAGGGCATGAACCCTGTGGATCAGTGTGGGTCATTCTTAGGCTCTAGAGGATCATCGAGACCTCTGCAACCCATCACCCAGCGTACTTGTTGAGTCGATCGAAGATGTGTGGTTTAAGTCCTTGGAGGACCATGCCATTGGCACTCTCGACCTGACCATTAGTACATGGGTGTCCGATCGAGGCCTAGTTGATCCTGATGCCATATCCACCACTAAAGTCTAGGAACTTCTTCCTAGTGAAGTTAGTCCTATGGTCGGTGATGATGTAGTTAGGAACGCCGAACCGGTAGATGATGTTGAGGAAGAATTTGACCACCTCTTCCGAGCGGATGTTGGTGATGGGCTTGGCTTCTATCCACTTGGTGAACTTGTTGACTGCCACGAGTATGTGAGTGAAGCTGCCTGGGCCTTTTTGAGGGTCCTACCATGTCGAGGCCCTAAACCGCGAATGGTTAGGTGATGGGGATGGTTTGGAGCTTGTGCTGGCAAATGGGTTTGTCGAGCATAGAACTAGCATCCTTCACACCTGCGACGATTCTTTGCTTCTCATAGTGCGGTGGGCCAGTAAAAACCTTGGCGAAAAGCTTTTCTGACCAGCGACCTTGGTGCCGCATGATGTCCGCAGATCCTAGCATGGACCTCAAGGAGGAGCTGCTTCCCTTGGTCGGTCGAGATGCACTTCATGAGTATTCTCGACGGACTATGTTTGTAGACTTTGTTTCTGATCTCGACGAAGGTCTTAGCGCATCGGGCAATTCATCGTGCTTTGGTCCTTTTGGATGGGAGATCTCCTCGAGGAGGTAGGTGAGTAGCGATGCTCGCTAGTTGGATTGATCGAGTGCCAACACAGCGATGTCGGTGGGTGACATTATCATAGAGGCACTAGGGTCAGAGCCCTCGAACACTGGCCTAGTGTTGGGGTCAGAGCCCTTGGGCACAGCTTGGTGCCAGGGTGTGTCTGGATTGGATCTTCTAGGACATGGGCAGATGGCTCATGGAGATCATTGATGAAGATCCCGCTCAGGGATGGATCCCGCCTAGCGGCCGATTTTGTGAGAAAATCGGTGGCATCATTGTCCTTTCAGGGGACATGATGCAGCTCAATTCTCTAGAATTTGTCCTTGAGCTTGCGCACCTCTTGGTAGTATGCTACCATGAGAGGGCTTTTGTAGGAGGACTCCTTCATGACCTGATCGACGACCAGCTCCGAGTATCCACGAATGTAGAGTCACATAGCACCAAG
>NW_027098118.1:0-28285 GCF_019320115.1 Miscanthus floridulus
GTGTTGACGTAAGATAGGTGCACGTTTGCGCTAAACATACCATCGGCTCTGATATTATTTTGGACGCACCGAGCAACTCCTACGTGATGTGGGTCTTGTGGAATCTCGTTCGGTTCGTTTGGAGATGGTGTTAGTGTTGACGTAAGATAGGTGCACGGTTTGCGCTAAACATACCATAGGCTCAAATATCATTTTGGACGCACCTGATGCAACTCCTAGGTGACGTGGGTCATGTGGAATCTCGTTCAGTCCATTTGGAGATGGTGTTAGTGTTGACGTAAGATAGGTGCACGGTTTGCGCTAAACATACCATCGGCTCAGATATTATTTTGGACACACCCGATGCAACTCCTACGTGACGTGGGTCTTGTGGAATCTCGTTCGGTCCATTTGGAGATGGTGTTAGTGTTGACGTAAGATAGGTGCACGGTTTGCGCTAAACGTACCATAGGCTCAAATATTATTTGGACGCACCGATGGAACTCCTAGGTGACGTGGGTATGTGGAATCTGGTTCGGTCGATTTGGAGATGGTGTTAGTGTTGATGTAAGATAGGTGCACGGTTTGCGCTAAACGTACCATAGGTTCAAATATCGTTTTGGACGCACCCGATGGAACTCCTAGGTGACGTGGGTCGTGGGAATCTCGTTCGGTTCGTTTGGAGATGTTTTAGTGTTGACGTAAGATAGGTGCACGGTTTGCGCTAAATGTACCATATGCTCAAATATCAATTTTGGACGCACCTAATGCAACTCCTAGGTGACGTGGGTCATGTGGAATCTCGTTCGGTGCATTTGGAGATGGTGTTAGTGTTGATGTAAGATAGGTGCATGGTTTGCACTAAACGTACCATAGGCTCACATATCATTTTGGACACACCCGATGGAACTCCTAGGTGACGTGGGTCATGTGGAATCTCATTTGGTCCATTTGGAGATGGTTTAGTGTTGATGTAAGATAGGTGCACGGTTTGCGCTAAACTACCATCGGCTCTGATATTTTTTGGACGCACCGAAGCAACTCCTAGGTGATGGGTCTTGTGGAATCTCGTTCGGTTCGTTTGGAGATGGTGTTAGTGTTGACGTAAGATAGGTGCACGGTTTGCCCGCTAAACTACCATAGGCTCAATATCATTTGGACGCACCGATGCAACTCCTAGGTGACGTGGGGTCATGTGAATCTCGTTCAGTCCATTTGGAGATGGTGTTAGTGTGATGTAAGATTAGGTGGCACGGTTTGCGCTAAATGACCATAGGTTTAAATATCATTTTGGACGCAACCGATGGAACTCCTAGGTGACGTGGGTCATGTGGAATCTTGTTCGATTGGTTTGGAGATGGTGTTATGTTGACTTAGATAGGTGCACGGTTTGTGGTAACGTACCATATGCTCAATATCATTTTGGACACACCCGATGGCACTCCTAGCTGACGTGGGTCATGTGGAATCTTGTTCGGTCCATTTTAAGATGGTGTTAGTGTTGACGTACGATAGGTGCACGATTTGCGCTAAACGTACCATATGCTCAAGATATCATTTGCGACACACCTCGATGCAACACCTAGGTGACGTGGGTTATACCCCTGGAATCTCTTTCGGTCCATTTTGGAGATGGTGTTAGTGTTGATGTAAGATAGGTGCACGGTTTGTGCTAAACGAACATAGGTTCAAATATCATTTTGGATGCACCCCGATGGAACTCCCTAGGTGACGTCGGTCATGTGGAATTCGTTCGGTCCGTTTGGAGATGGTGTTAGTGTTGGAGTAAGATAGGTGCATGGTTTGCGCTCTCTAAAGATACCATAGGCTCAATATACGTTTTGGACGCACCCGATGGAACTCCTAGGTGACGTGGGTCATGTGGAATCTTGTTCGGTTCGTTTGGAGATGGTGTTAGTGTTGATGTAAGATAATTGCACGGTTTGCGCTAACCATACGGTTGGCTCCGATATCGTTTGGACGCACCCGATGGAACTCCTTGGTGACATCGGTCATGTGGAATCTTGTTTGGTTCATTTGGAGATGGTTTTAATGTTGATGTAAGATAGGTGCATGGTTTGCACTAAACGTACCATGGGCTCAGATATCATTTTGGACGCACCCGATGGAACTCCTAGGTGACGTGGGTTATGTGTAATCTCGTTCGGTCCTGTTTGGAGATGGTGTTAGTGTTGATGTAAGATAGGTGCATGGTTTGCGCTAAAAGTACCATAGGCTTAGATATCGTTTTGGACGCACCCGATAGAACTCCTAGGTGACTTGGGTCATGTGGAATCTCGTTCGATCCATTTGGAGATGGTGTTAGTGTTGACGTAAGATTGGTGCACGGTTTGCGCTAAATGTACAATAGGCGCAAATATCGTTTTGGACGCACCTGATGCAACACCTAGGTGACGTGGGTCGTGTGGAATCTCGTTCGGTGCATTTGGAGATGGTGTTAGTGTTGATGTAAGATAGGTGCACGGTTTGCACTAAACGTACCATAGGCTCACATATCGTTTTGGACACACCCGATGGAACTCCTAGGTGACGTGGGTCATGTGGAATCACATTTGGTCCGTTTGGAGATGGTTTTAGTGTTGACGTAAGATAGGTGCACGGTTTGCGCTAAACATACCATCGGCTCAGATATTATTTTGGACACACCCGATGCAACTCCTACGTGACGTGGGTCTTGTGGAATCTCGTTCGGTCCCTTTGGAGATGGTGTTAGTTTGACGTAAGATAGGTGCACGGTTTGCGCTATACGTACCATAGGCTCAAATATTATTTTGGACGCACCAGATGCAACTCCTAGGTGACGTGGGTCATGTGGAATCTTATTCGGTCGATTTGGAGATGGTGTTAGTGTTGATGTAAGATAGGTGCACGGTTTGCGCTAAACGAATCATAGGTTCAAATATCGTTTTGGACGCACCCGAGGGAACTCCTAGGTGACGTGGGTCATGTGGAATCTCGTTCGGTTCGTTTGGAGATGGTGTTAGTGTTGACGTAAGATAGGTGCACGGTTTGCGCTAAATGTACCATATGCTCAAATATCATTTTGGACACACCCGATGGAACTCCTAGGTGACGTGGGTCATGTGGAATCTCGTTCGGTCCGTTTGGAGATGGTGTTAGTGTTGACATAAGATAGGTGCACGATTTGCGCTAAACGTACCATATGCTCAGATATCGTTTTGGACGCACCCGATGCAACTCCTAGGTGACGTGGGTTATGTGGAATCTCGTTTGGTCCATTTGGAGATGGTGTTAGTGTCAATGTAAGATAGGTGCACAGTTTGCGCTAAACGAACCATAGGTTCAAATATCATTTTGGATGCACCCGATGGAACTCCTAGGTGACGTCGGTCATGTGGAATCTCGTTCGGTCCGTTTGGACATGGTGTTAGTGTTGGAGAAAGATAGGTGCATGGTTTGCACTAAACGTACCATAGGCTCAAATATCATTTTGGACGCACCCAATGGAACTCCTAGGTGACGTGGGTCATGTGGAATCTTGTTCGGTTCGTTTGGAGATGGTGTTGGTGTTGATGTAAGATAATTGCACGGTTTGCGCTAAACGTACGGTAGGCTCTGATATCATTTTGGACGCACCCGATGGAACTCCTTGGTGACATCGGTCATGTGGAATCTTGTTCGGTTCATTTGGAGATGGTGTTAATGTTGATGTAAGATAGGTGCATGGTTTGCACTAAACGTTCCATAGGCTCAGATATCATTTTGGACGCACCCGATGGAAACTCCTAGGTGATGTGGGTTATGTGGAATCTCGTTCGGTGCATTTGGAGATGATGTTAGTGTTGACGTAAGATAGGTGCACGGTTTGCACTAAACGTACCGTAGGCTCACATATCGTTTTGGACACACCCGATGGAACTCCTAGGTGACGTGGGTCATGTGGAATCTCATTTGGTCCATTTGGAGATGGTTTTAGTGTTGACGTAAGATAGGTGCACGGTTTGCGCTAAACATACCATCGGCTCTGATATTATTTTGGACGCACCCGAAGCAACTCCTACGTGATGTGGGTCTTGTGGAATCTCGTTCGGTTCGTTTGGAGATGGTGTTAGTGTTGACGTAAGATAGGTGCACGGTTTGCGCTAAACATACCATAGGCTCAAATATCATTTTGGACGCACCTGATGCAACTCCTAGGTGACGTGGGTCATGTGGAATCTCGTTCAGTCCATTTGGAGATGGTGTTAGTGTTGACGTAAGATAGGTGCACGGTTTGCGCTAAACATACCATCGGCTCAGATATTATTTTGGACACACCCGATGCAACTCCTACGTGACGTGGGTCTTGTGGAATCTCGTTCGGTCCATTTGGAGATGGTGTTAGTGTTGACGTAAGATAGGTGCACGGTTTGCGCTAAACGTACCATAGGCTCAAATATTATTTTGGACGCACCCGATGGAACTCCTAGGTGACGTGGGTTATGTGGAATCTGGTTCGGTCGATTTGGAGATGGTGTTAGTGTTGATGTAAGATAGGTGCACGGTTTGCGCTAAACGTACCATAGGTTCAAATATCGTTTTGGACGCACCCGATGGAACTCCTAGGTGACGTGGGTCGTGTGGAATCTCGTTCGGTTCGTTTGGAGATGATTTTAGTGTTGACGTAAGATAGGTGCACGGTTTGCGCTAAATGTACCATATGCTCAAATATCAATTTGGACGCACCTAATGCAACTCCTAGGTGACGTGGGTCATGTGGAATCTCGTTCGGTGCATTTGGAGATGGTGTTAGTGTTGATGTAAGATAGGTGCATGGTTTGCACTAAACGTACCATAGGCTCACATATCATTTTGGACACACCGAATGGAACTCCTAGGTGACGTGGGTCATGTGGAATCTCATTTGGTCCATTTGGAGATGGTTTTAGTGTTGATGTAAGATAGGTGCACGATTTGCGCTAAACATACCATCGGCTCTGATATTATTTTGGACGCACCCGAAGCAACTCCTACGTGATGTGGGTCTTGTGGAATCTCGTTCGGTTCGTTTGGAGATGGTGTTAGTGTTGACGTAAGATAGGTGCACGGTTTGCGCTAAACATACCATAGGCTCAAATATCATTTTGGACGCACCTGATGCAACTCCTAGGTGACGTGGGTCATGTGGAATCTCGTTCAGTCCATTTGGAGATGGTGTTAGTGTTGATGTAAGATAGGTGCACGGTTTGCGCTAAACGAACCATAGGTTTAAATATCATTTTGGACGCACCCGATGGAACTCCTAGGTGACGTGGGTCATGTGGAATTTTGTTCGATTGGTTTGGAGATGGTGTTAGTGTTGACGTAAGATAGGTGCACGGTTTGCGGTAAACGTACCATATGCTCAAATATCATTTTGGACACACCCGATGGAACTCCTAGGTGACGTGGGTCATGTGGAATCTTGTTCAGTCCATTTTAAGATGGTGTTAGTGTTGACGTAAGATAGGTGCACGATTTGCGCTAAACGTACCATATGCTCAGATATCATTTTGGACACACCCGATGCAACACCTAGGTGACGTGGGTTATATGGAATCTCATTTGGTCCATTTGGAGATGGTGTTAGTGTTGATGTAAGATAGGTGCACGGTTTGTGCTAAACGAACCATAGGTTCAAATATCATTTTGGATGCACCCGATGGAACTCCTAGGTGACGTCGGTCATGTGGAATCTCGTTCGGTCCGTTTGGAGATGGTGTTAGTGTTGGAGTAAGATAGGTGCATGGTTTGCGCTAAACGTACCACAGGCTCAAATATCGTTTTGGACGCACCCGATGGAACTCCTAGGTGACGTGGGTCATGTGGAATCTTGTTCGGTTCGTTTGGAGATGGTGTTAGTGTTGATGTAAGATAATTGCACGGTTTGCGCTAAACATACGGTTGGCTCCGATATTGTTTTGGATGCACCCGATGGAACTCCTTGGTGACATCGGTCATGTGGAATCTTGTTTGGTTCATTTGGAGATGGTTTTAATGTTGATGTAAGATAGGTGCATGGTTTGCACTAAACGTACCATGGGCTCAGATATCATTTTGGACACACCCAATGGAACTCCTAGGTGACGTGGGTTATGTGTAATCTCGTTCGGTCTGTTTGGAGATGGTGTTAGTGTTGATGTAAGATAGGTGCATGGTTTGCGCTAAACGTACCATAGGCTTAGATATCGTTTTGGACGCACCCGATAGAACTCCTAGGTGACTTGTGTCATGTGGAATCTCGTTCGGTCCATTTGGAAATGGTGTTAGTATTGACGTAAGATTGGTGCACGGTTTGCGCTAAATGTACAATAGGCGCAAATATCGTTTTGGACGCACCTGATGCAACTCCTAGGTGACATGGGTCGTGTGGAATCTCATTTGGTGCATTTGGAGATGGTGTTAGTGTTGATGTAAGATAGGTGCACGGTTTGCACTAAACGTACCATAGGCTCACATATCGTTTTGGACACACCCGATGGAACTCCTAGGTGACGTGGGTCATGTGGAATTACATTTGGTCCGTTTGGAGATGTTTTTAGTGTTGATGTTAGATAGGTGCACGGTTTGTGCTAAACATACCATCGGCTCAGATATTATTTTGGACGCACCCAATGCAACTCCTACGTGACGTGGGTCTTGTGGAATCTCGTTCGGTCCATTTGGAGATGTGTTAGTGCTGACGTAAGATAGGTGCATGGTTTGCGCTAAACATACCATAGGCTCAAATATCATTTTGGACGCACCTAATGCAACTCCTAGGTGACGTGGGTCATGTGGAATCTCGTTCAGTCCATTTGGAGATGGTGTTAGTGTTGATGTAAGATAGGTGCACGGTTTGCGCTAAACGAACCATAGGTTTAAATATCATTTTGGACGCACCCGATGGAACTCCTAGGTGACGTGGGTCATGTGGAATCTCATTCGGTTCGTTTGGAGATGGTGTTAGTGTTGACGTAAGATAGGTGCACGGTTTGCGCTAAACATACCATATGCTCAAATATCATTTTGGACACACTCGATGGAACTCCTAGGTGACATGGGTCATGTGGAATCTCGTTCGGTCCATTTGGAGATGGTGTTAGTGTTGACGTAAGATAGGTGCACGATTTGCGCTAAACGTACCATATGCTCAGATATCGTTTTGGACGCACCCGATGCAACTCCTAGGTGACGTGGGTTATGTGGAATCTCGTTTGGTCCATTTGGAGATGGTGTTAGTGTTGATGTAAGATAGGTGCACAGTTTGTGCTAAACGAACCATAGGTTCAAATATCATTTTGGATGCACCCGATGGAACTCCTTGGTGACGTCAGTCATGTGGAATCTCGTTCGGTCCGTTTGGAGATGGTGTTAGTGTTGGAGTAAGATAGGTGCATGGTTTGCGCTAAACGTACCATAGGCTCAAATATCGTTTTGGACGCACCTGATGGAACTCCAAGGTGACGTGGGTCCTGTGGAATCTTGTTCAGTTCGTTTGGAGATGGTGTTAGTGTTGATGTAAGATAATTGCACGGTTTGCGCTAAACGTACGGTAGGCTCCGATATCGTTTTGGATGCACCCGATGGAACTCCTTGGTGACATCGGTCATGTGGAATCTTGTTCGGTTCATTTGGAGATGGTGTTAATGTTGATGTAAGATAGGTGCATGGTTTGCACTAAACGTACCATAGGCTCAGATATCGTTTTGGACGCACCCGATGGAACTCCTAGGTGATGTGGGTTATGTGGAATCTCGTTCGGTGCATTTGGAGATGATGTTAGTGTTGATGTAAGATAGGTGCACGGTTTGCACTAAACGTACCATAGGCTCACATATCGTTTTGGACACACCCGATGGAACTCCTAGGTGACGTGGGTCATGTGGAATCTCATTTGGTCCATTTGGAGATGGTTTTAGTGTTGACGTAAGATAGGTGCACGGTTTGCGCTAAACATACCATCGGCTCAGATATTATTTTGGACACACCCGATGCAACTCCTACGTGACGTGGGTCTTGTGGAATCTCGTTCGGTCCATTTGGAGATGGTGTTAGTTTTGACGTAAGATAGGTGCACGGTTTGCGCTAAACGTACCATAGGCTCAAATATTATTTTGGACGCACCTGATGCAACTCCTAGGTGACGTGGGTCATGTGGAATCTCATTCGGTCGATTTGGAGATGGTGTTAGTGTTGATGTAAGATAGGTGCACGGTTTGCGCTAAACGAACCATAGGTTCAAATATCGTTTTGGACGCACCCGATGGAACTCCTAGGTGACGTGGGTCGTGTGGAATCTCGTTCGGTTCGTTTGGAGATGGTGTTAGTGTTGACGTAAGATAGGTGCACGGTTTGCGCTAAATGTACCATATGCTCAAATATCATTTTGGACACACCCGATGGAACTCCTAGGTGACGTGGGTCATGTGGAATCTCGTTCGGTCCATTTGGAGATGGTGTTAGTGTTGACGTAAGATAGGTGCACGATTTGCGCTAAACGTACCATATGCTCATATATCATTTTGGACACACCCGATGCAACTCCTAGGTGACGTGGGTTATGTGGAATCTCGTTTGGTCCATTTGGAGATGGTGTTAGTGTCAATGTAAGATAGGTGCACAGTTTGCGCTAAACGAACCATAGGTTCAAATATTATTTTGGATGCACCCGATGGAACTCCTAGGTGACGTCGGTCATGTGGAATCTCGTTCGGTCCGTTTGGAGATGGTGTTAGTGTTGGAGAAAGATAGGTGCATGGTTTGCACTAAACGTACCATAGGCTCAAATATCATTTTGGACGCACCCAATGGAACTCCTAGGTGACGTGGGTCATGTGGAATCTTGTTCGGTTCGTTTGGAGATGGTGTTGGTGTTGATGTAAGATAATTGCACGGTTTGCGCTAAACGTACGGTAGGCTCTGATATCATTTTGGACGCACCCGATGGAACTCCTTGGTGACATCGGTCATGTGGAATCTTGTTCGGTTCATTTGGAGATGGTGTTAATGTTGATGTAAGATAGGTGCATGGTTTGCACTAAACGTTCCATAGGCTCAGATATCATTTTGGACGCACCCGATGGAACTCCTAGGTGATGTGGGTTATGTGGAATCTCGTTCGGTGCATTTGGAGATGATGTTAGTGTTGACGTAAGATAGGTGCACGGTTTGCACTAAACGTACCGTAGGCTCACATATCGTTTTGGACACACCCGATGGAACTCCTAGGTGACGTGGGTCATGTGGAATCTCATTTGGTCCATTTGGAGATGGTTTTAGTGTTGACGTAAGATAGGTGCACGGTTTGCGCTAAACATACCATCGGCTCTGATATTATTTTGGACGCACCCGAAGCAACTCCTACGTGATGTGGGTCTTGTGGAATCTCGTTCGGTTCGTTTGGAGATGGTGTTAGTGTTGACGTAAGATAGGTGCACGGTTTGCGCTAAACATACCATAGGCTCAAATATCATTTTGGACGCACCTGATGCAACTCCTAGGTGACGTGGGTCATGTGGAATCTCGTTCAGTCCATTTGGAGATGGTGTTAGTGTTGACGTAAGATAGGTGCACGGTTTGCGCTAAACATACCATCGGCTCAGATATTATTTTGGACACACCCGATGCAACTCCTACGTGACGTGGGTCTTGTGGAATCTCGTTCGGTCCATTTGGAGATGGTGTTAGTGTTGACGTAAGATAGGTGCACGGTTTGCGCTAAACGTACCATAGGCTCAAATATTATTTTGGACGCACCCGATGGAACTCCTAGGTGACGTGGGTTATGTGGAATCTGGTTCGGTCGATTTGGAGATGGTGTTAGTGTTGATGTAAGATAGGTGCACGGTTTGCGCTAAACGTACCATAGGTTCAAATATCGTTTTGGACGCACCCGATGGAACTCCTAGGTGACGTGGGTCGTGTGGAATCTCGTTCGGTTCGTTTGGAGATGATTTTAGTGTTGACGTAAGATAGGTGCACGGTTTGCGCTAAATGTACCATATGCTCAAATATCAATTTGGACGCACCTAATGCAACTCCTAGGTGACGTGGGTCATGTGGAATCTCGTTCGGTGCATTTGGAGATGGTGTTAGTGTTGATGTAAGATAGGTGCATGGTTTGCACTAAACGTACCATAGGCTCACATATCATTTTGGACACACCCGATGGAACTCCTAGGTGACGTGGGTCATGTGGAATCTCATTTGGTCCATTTGGAGATGGTTTTAGTGTTGATGTAAGATAGGTGCACGGTTTGCGCTAAACATACCATCGGCTCTGATATTATTTTGGACGCACCCGAAGCAACTCCTACGTGATGTGGGTCTTGTGGAATCTCGTTCGGTTCGTTTGGAGATGGTGTTAGTGTTGACGTAAGATAGGTGCACGGTTTGCGCTAAACATACCATAGGCTCAAATATCATTTTGGACGCACCTGATGCAACTCCTAGGTGACGTGGGTCATGTGGAATCTCGTTCAGTCCATTTGGAGATGGTGTTAGTGTTGATGTAAGATAGGTGCACGGTTTGCGCTAAATGAACCATAGGTTTAAATATCATTTTGGACGCACCCGATGGAACTCCTAGGTGACGTGGGTCATGTGGAATCTTGTTCGATTGGTTTGGAGATGGTGTTAGTGTTGACGTAAGATAGGTGCACGGTTTGTGGTAAACGTACCATATGCTCAAATATCATTTTGGACACACCCGATGGAACTCCTAGGTGACGTGGGTCATGTGGAATCTTGTTCGGTCCATTTTAAGATGGTGTTAGTGTTGACGTAAGATAGGTGCACGATTTGCGCTAAACGTACCATATGCTCAGATATCATTTTGGACACACCCGATGCAACACCTAGGTGACGTGGGTTATATGGAATCTCATTTGGTCCATTTGGAGATGGTGTTAGTGTTGATGTAAGATAGGTGCACGGTTTGTGCTAAACGAACCATAGCTTCAAATATCATTTTGGATGCACCCGATGGAACTCCTAGGTGACGTCGGTCATGTGGAATCTCGTTTGGTCCGTTTGGAGATGGTGTTAGTGTTGGAGTAAGATAGGTGCATGGTTTGCGCTAAACGTACCATAGGCTCAAATATCGTTTTGGACGCACCCGATGGAACTCCTAGGTGACGTGGGTCATGTGGAATCTTGTTCGGTTCGTTTGGAGATGGTGTTAGTGTTGATGTAAGATAATTGCACGGTTTGCGCTAAACATACGGTTGGCTCCGATATCGTTTTGGACGCACCCGATGGAACTCCTTGGTGACATCGGTCATGTGGAATCTTGTTTGGTTCATTTGGAGATGGTTTTAATGTTGATGTAAGATAGGTGCATGGTTTGCACTAAACGTACCATGGGCTCAGATATCATTTTGGACGCACCCGATGGAACTCCTAGGTGACGTGGGTTATGTGTAATCTCGTTCGGTCTGTTTGGAGATGGTGTTAGTGTTGATGTAAGATAGGTGCATGGTTTGCGCTAAAAGTACCATAGGCTTAGATATCGTTTTGGACGCACCCGATAGAACTCCTAGGTGACTTGGGTCATGTGGAATCTCGTTCGATCCATTTGGAGATGGTGTTAGTGTTGACGTAAGATTGGTGCACGGTTTGCGCTAAATGTACAATAGGCGCAAATATCGTTTTGGACGCACCTGATGCAACACCTAGGTGACGTGGGTCGTGTGGAATCTCGTTCGGTGCATTTGGAGATGGTGTTAGTGTTGATGTAAGATAGGTGCACGGTTTGCACTAAACGTACCATAGGCTCACATATCGTTTTGGACACACCCGATGGAACTCCTAGGTGACGTGGGTCATGTGGAATCACATTTGGTCCGTTTGGAGATGGTTTTAGTGTTGACGTAAGATAGGTGCACGGTTTGCGCTAAACATACCATCGGCTCAGATATTATTTTGGACACACCCGATGCAACTCCTACGTGACGTGGGTCTTGTGGAATCTCGTTCGGTCCATTTGGAGATGGTGTTAGTTTTGACGTAAGATAGGTGCACGGTTTGCGCTATACGTACCATAGGCTCAAATATTATTTTGGACGCACCAGATGCAACTCCTAGGTGACGTGGGTCATGTGGAATCTTATTCGGTCGATTTGGAGATGGTGTTAGTGTTGATGTAAGATAGGTGCACGGTTTGCGCTAAACGAATCATAGGTTCAAATATCGTTTTGGACGCACCCGAGGGAACTCCTAGGTGACGTGGGTCATGGGGAATCTCGTTCGGTTCGTTTGGAGATGGTGTTATTGTTGACGTAAGATAGGTGCACGGTTTGCGCTAAATGTACCATATGCTCAAATATCATTTTGGACACACCCGATGGAACTCCTAGGTGACGTGGGTCATGTGGAATCTCGTTCGGTCCATTTGGAGATGGTGTTAGTGTTGACGTAAGATAGGTGCACGATTTGCGCTAAACGTACCATATGCTCATATATCATTTTGGACACACCCGATGCAACTCCTAGGTGACGTGGGTTATGTGGAATCTCGTTTGGTCCATTTGGAGATGGTGTTAGTGTTGATGTAAGATAGGTGCACAGTTTGCGCTAAACGAACCATAGGTTCAAATATCATTTTGGATGCACCCGATGGAACTCCTAGGTGACGTCGGTCATGTGGAATCTCGTTCGGTCCATTTGGAGATGGTGTTAGTGTTGGAGTAAGATAGGTGCATGGTTTGCGCTAAACGTACCATAGGCTCAAATATCATTTTGGACGCACCCTATGGAACTCCTAGGTGACGTGGGTCATGTGGAATCTTGTTCGGTTCGTTTGGAGATGGTGTTGGTGTTGATGTAAGATAATTGCACGGTTTGCGCTAAACGTACGGTAGGCTCCGATATCATTTTGGACGCACCCGATGGAACTCCTTGGTGACATCGGTCATGTGGAATCTTGTTCGGTTCATTTGGAGATGGTGTTAATGTTGATGTAAGATAGGTGCATGGTTTGCACTAAACATACCATAGGCACAGATATCATTTTGGACGCACCCGATGGAACTCCTAGGTGATGTGGGTTATGTGGAATCTCGTTCGGTGCATTTGGAGATGATGTTAGTATTGATGTAAGATAGGTGCACGGTTTGCACTAAACGTACCATAGGCTCACATATCGTTTTGGACACACCCGATGGAACTCCTAGGTGACGTGGGTCATGTGGAATCTCATTTGGTCCATTTGGAGATGGTTTTAGTGTTGACGTAAGATAGGTGCACGGTTTGCGCTAAACATACCATCGGCTCTGATATTATTTTGGACGCACCCGAAGCAACTCCTACGTGATGTGGGTCTTGTGGAATCTCGTTCGGTTCGTTTGGAGATGGTGTTAGTGTTGACGTAAGATAGGTGCACGGTTTGCGCTAAACATACCATAGGCTCAAATATCATTTTGGACGCACCTGATGCAACTCCTAGGTGACGTGGGTCATGTGGAATCTCGTTCAGTCCATTTGGAGATGGTGTTAGTGTTGACGTAAGATAGGTGCACGGTTTGCGCTAAACATACCATCGGCTCAGATATTATTTTGGACACACCCGATGCAACTCCTACGTGACGTGGGTCTTGTGGAATCTCGTTCGGTCCATTTGGAGATGGTGTTAGTGTTGACGTAAGATAGGTGCACGGTTTGCGCTAAACGTACCATAGGCTCAAATATTATTTTGGACGCACCTGATGCAACTCCTAGGTGACGTGGGTCATGTGGAATCTCATTCGGTCGATTTGGAGATGGTGTTAGTGTTGATGTAAGATAGGTGCACGGTTTGCGCTAAACGAACCATAGGTTCAAATATCGTTTTGGACGCACCCGATGGAACTCCTAGGTGACGTGGGTCGTGTGGAATCTCGTTCGGTTCGTTTGGAGATGGTTTTAGTGTTGACGTAAGATAGGTGCACGGTTTGCGCTAAATGTACCATATGCTCAAATATCAATTTGGACGCACCTAATGCAACTCCTAGGTGACGTGGGTCATGTGGAATCACATTTGGTCCGTTTGGAGATGGTTTTAGTGTTGACGTAAGATAGGTTGCACGGTTTGCGCTAAACATACCATCGGCTCAGATATTATTTTGGACACACCCCGATGCAACTCCTACGTGACGTGGGTCCTTGTGGAATCTCGTTCGGTCCATTTGGAGATGGTGTTAGTTTTGACGTAAGATAGGTGCACGGTTTGCGCTATACGTACCATAGGCTCAAATATTATTTTGGACGCACCAGATGCAACTCCTAGGTGACGTGGGTCATGTGGAATCTTATTCGGTCGATTTGGAGATGGTGTTAGTGTTGATGTAAGATAGGTGCACGGTTTGCGCTAAACGAATCATAGGTTCAAATATCGTTTTGGACGCACCCGAGGGAACTCCTAGGTGACGTGGGTCATGTGGAATCTCGTTCGGTTCGTTTGGAGATGGTGTTTAGTGTTGACGTAAGATAGGTGCACGGTTTGCGCTAAATGTACCATATGCTCAAATATCATTTTGGACACACCCGATGGAACTCCTAGGTGACGTGGGTCATGTGGAATCTCGTTCGGTCCATTTGGAGATGGTGTTAGTGTTGACGTAAGATAGGTGCACGATTTGCGCTAAACGTACCATATGCTCATATATCATTTTGGACACACCCGATGCAACTCCTAGGTGACGTGGGTTATGTGGAATCTCGTTTGGTCCATTTGGAGATGGTGTTAGTGTTGATGTAAGATAGGTGCACAGTTTGCGCTAAACGAACCATAGGTTCAAATATCATTTTGGATGCACCCGATGGAACTCCTAGGTGACGTCGGTCATGTGGAATCTCGTTCGGTCCATTTGGAGATGGTGTTAGTGTTGGAGTAAAGATAGGTGCATGGTTTGCACTAAACGTACCATAGGCTCAAATATCATTTTGGACGCACCCTATGGAACTCCTAGGTGACGTGGGTCATGTGGAATCTTGTTCGGTTCGTTTGGAGATGGTGTTGGTGTTGATGTAAGATAATTGCACGGTTTGCGCTAAACGTACGGTAGGCTCTGATATCATTTTGGACGCACCCGATGGAACTCCTTGGTGACATCGGTCATGTGGAATCTTGTTCGGTTCATTTGGAGATGGTGTTAATGTTGATGTAAGATAGGTGCATGGTTTGCACTAAACGTACCATAGGCTCAGATATCATTTTGGACGCACCCGATGGAACTCCTAGGTGATGTGGGTTATGTGGAATCTCGTTCGGTGCATTTGGAGATGATGTTAGTGTTGACGTAAGATAGGTGCACGGTTTGCACTAAACGTACCGTAGGCTCACATATCGTTTTGGACACACCCGATGGAAACTCCTAGGTGACGTGGGTCATGTGGAATCTCATTTGGTCCATTTGGAGATGGTTTAGTGTTGACGTAAGATAGGTGCACGGTTTGCGCTAAACATACCATCGGCTCTGATATTATTTTGGACGCACCCGAAGCAACTCCTACGTGATGTGGGTCTTGTGGAATCTCGTTCGGTTCGTTTGGAGATGGTGTTAGTGTTGACGTAAGATAGGTGCACGGTTTGCGCTAAACATACCATAGGCTCAAATATCATTTTGGACGCACCTGATGCAACTCCTAGGTGACGTGGGTCATGTGGAATCTCGTTCAGTCCATTTGGAGATGGTGTTAGTGTTGACGTAAGATAGGTGCACGGTTTGCGCTAAACATACCATCGGCTCAGATATTATTTTGGACACACCCGATGCAACTCCTACGTGACGTGGGTCTTGTGGAATCTCGTTCGGTCCATTTGGAGATGGTGTTAGTGTTGACGTAAGATAGGTGCACGGTTTGCGCTAAACGTACCATAGGCTCAAATATTATTTTGGACGCACCCGATGGAACTCCTAGGTGACGTGGGTTATGTGGAATCTGGTTCGGTCGATTTGGAGATGGTGTTAGTGTTGATGTAAGATAGGTGCACGGTTTGCGCTAAACGTACCATAGGTTCAAATATCGTTTTGGACGCACCCGATGGAACTCCTAGGTGACGTGGGTCGTGTGGAATCTCGTTCGGTTCGTTTGGAGATGATTTTAGTGTTGACGTAAGATAGGTGCACGGTTTGCGCTAAATGTACCATATGCTCAAATATCAATTTGGACGCACCTAATGCAACTCCTAGGTGACGTGGGTCATGTGGAATCTCGTTCGGTGCATTTGGAGATGGTGTTAGTGTTGATGTAAGATAGGTGCATGGTTTGCACTAAACGTACCATAGGCTCACATATCATTTTGGACACACCCGATGGAACTCCTAGGTGACGTGGGTCATGTGGAATCTCATTTGGTCCATTTGGAGATGGTTTTAGTGTTGATGTAAGATAGGTGCACGGTTTGCGCTAAACATACCATCGGCTCTGATATTATTTTGGACGCACCCGAAGCAACTCCTACGTGATGTGGGTCTTGTGGAATCTCGTTCGGTTCGTTTGGAGATGGTGTTAGTGTTGACGTAAGATAGGTGCACGGTTTGCGCTAAACATACCATAGGCTCAAATATCATTTTGGACGCACCTGATGCAACTCCTAGGTGACGTGGGTCATGTGGAATCTCGTTCAGTCCATTTGGAGATGGTGTTAGTGTTGATGTAAGATAGGTGCACGGTTTGCGCTAAATGAACCATAGGTTTAAATATCATTTTGGACGCACCCGATGGAACTCCTAGGTGACGTGGGTCATGTGGAATCTTGTTCGATTGGTTTGGAGATGGTGTTAGTGTTGACGTAAGATAGGTGCACGGTTTGTGGTAAACGTACCATATGCTCAAATATCATTTTGGACACACCCGATGGAACTCCTAGGTGACGTGGGTCATGTGGAATCTTGTTCGGTCCATTTTAAGATGGTGTTAGTGTTGACGTAAGATAGGTGCACGATTTGCGCTAAACGTACCATATGCTCAGATATCATTTTGGACACACCCGATGCAACACCTAGGTGACGTGGGTTATATGGAATCTCATTTGGTCCATTTGGAGATGGTGTTAGTGTTGATGTAAGATAGGTGCACGGTTTGTGCTAAACGAACCATAGCTTCAAATATCATTTTGGATGCACCCGATGGAACTCCTAGGTGACGTCGGTCATGTGGAATCTCGTTTGGTCCGTTTGGAGATGGTGTTAGTGTTGGAGTAAGATAGGTGCATGGTTTGCGCTAAACGTACCATAGGCTCAAATATCGTTTTGGACGCACCCGATGGAACTCCTAGGTGACGTGGGTCATGTGGAATCTTGTTCGGTTCGTTTGGAGATGGTGTTAGTGTTGATGTAAGATAATTGCACGGTTTGCGCTAAACATACGGTTGGCTCCGATATCGTTTTGGACGCACCCGATGGAACTCCTTGGTGACATCGGTCATGTGGAATCTTGTTTGGTTCATTTGGAGATGGTTTTAATGTTGATGTAAGATAGGTGCATGGTTTGCACTAAACGTACCATGGGCTCAGATATCATTTTGGACGCACCCGATGGAACTCCTAGGTGACGTGGGTTATGTGTAATCTCGTTCGGTCTGTTTGGAGATGGTGTTAGTGTTGATGTAAGATAGGTGCATGGTTTGCGCTAAAAGTACCATAGGCTTAGATATCGTTTTGGACGCACCCGATAGAACTCCTAGGTGACTTGGGTCATGTGGAATCTCGTTCGATCCATTTGGAGATGGTGTTAGTGTTGACGTAAGATTGGTGCACGGTTTGCGCTAAATGTACAATAGGCGCAAATATCGTTTTGGACGCACCTGATGCAACACCTAGGTGACGTGGGTCGTGTGGAATCTCGTTCGGTGCATTTGGAGATGGTGTTAGTGTTGATGTAAGATAGGTGCACGGTTTGCACTAAACGTACCATAGGCTCACATATCGTTTTGGACACACCCGATGGAACTCCTAGGTGACGTGGGTCATGTGGAATCACATTTGGTCCGTTTGGAGATGGTTTTAGTGTTGACGTAAGATAGGTGCACGGTTTGCGCTAAACATACCATCGGCTCAGATATTATTTTGGACACACCCGATGCAACTCCTACGTGACGTGGGTCTTGTGGAATCTCGTTCGGTCCATTTGGAGATGGTGTTAGTGTTGACGTAAGATAGGTGCACGGTTTGCGCTATACGTACCATAGGCTCAAATATTATTTTGGACGCACCAGATGCAACTCCTAGGTGACGTGGGTCATGTGGAATCTTATTCGGTCGATTTGGAGATGGTGTTAGTGTTGATGTAAGATAGGTGCACGGTTTGCGCTAAACGAATCATAGGTTCAAATATCGTTTTGGACGCACCCGAGGGAACTCCTAGGTGACGTGGGTCATGTGGAATCTCGTTCGGTTCGTTTGGAGATGGTGTTAGTGTTGACGTAAGATAGGTGCACGGTTTGCGCTAAATGTACCATATGCTCAAATATCATTTTGGACACACCCGATGGAACTCCTAGGTGACGTGGGTCATGTGGAATCTCGTTCGGTCCATTTGGAGATGGTGTTAGTGTTGACGTAAGATAGGTGCACGATTTGCGCTAAACGTACCATATGCTCATATATCATTTTGGACACACCCGATGCAACTCCTAGGTGACGTGGGTTATGTGGAATCTCGTTTGGTCCATTTGGAGATGGTGTTAGTGTTGATGTAAGATAGGTGCACAGTTTGCGCTAAACGAACCATAGGTTCAAATATCATTTTGGATGCACCCGATGGAACTCCTAGGTGACGTCGGTCATGTGGAATCTCGTTCGGTCCATTTGGAGATGGTGTTAGTGTTGGAGTAAGATAGGTGCATGGTTTGCGCTAAACGTACCATAGGCTCAAATATCATTTTGGACGCACCCTATGGAACTCCTAGGTGACGTGGGTCATGTGGAATCTTGTTCGGTTCGTTTGGAGATGGTGTTGGTGTTGATGTAAGATAATTGCACGGTTTGCGCTAAACGTACGGTAGGCTCCGATATCATTTTGGACGCACCCGATGGAACTCCTTGGTGACATCGGTCATGTGGAATCTTGTTCGGTTCATTTGGAGATGGTGTTAATGTTGATGTAAGATAGGTGCATGGTTTGCACTAAACATACCATAGGCACAGATATCATTTTGGACGCACCCGATGGAACTCCTAGGTGATGTGGGTTATGTGGAATCTCGTTCGGTGCATTTGGAGATGATGTTAGTATTGATGTAAGATAGGTGCACGGTTTGCACTAAACGTACCATAGGCTCACATATCGTTTTGGACACACCCGATGGAACTCCTAGGTGACGTGGGTCATGTGGAATCTCATTTGGTCCATTTGGAGATGGTTTTAGTGTTGACGTAAGATAGGTGCACGGTTTGCGCTAAACATACCATCGGCTCTGATATTATTTTGGACGCACCCGAAGCAACTCCTACGTGATGTGGGTCTTGTGGAATCTCGTTCGGTTCGTTTGGAGATGGTGTTAGTGTTGACGTAAGATAGGTGCACGGTTTGCGCTAAACATACCATAGGCTCAAATATCATTTTGGACGCACCTGATGCAACTCCTAGGTGACGTGGGTCATGTGGAATCTCGTTCAGTCCATTTGGAGATGGTGTTAGTGTTGACGTAAGATAGGTGCACGGTTTGCGCTAAACATACCATCGGCTCAGATATTATTTTGGACACACCCGATGCAACTCCTACGTGACGTGGGTCTTGTGGAATCTCGTTCGGTCCATTTGGAGATGGTGTTAGTGTTGACGTAAGATAGGTGCACGGTTTGCGCTAAACGTACCATAGGCTCAAATATTATTTTGGACGCACCTGATGCAACTCCTAGGTGACGTGGGTCATGTGGAATCTCATTCGGTCGATTTGGAGATGGTGTTAGTGTTGATGTAAGATAGGTGCACGGTTTGCGCTAAACGAACCATAGGTTCAAATATCGTTTTGGACGCACCCGATGGAACTCCTAGGTGACGTGGGTCGTGTGGAATCTCGTTCGGTTCGTTTGGAGATGGTTTTAGTGTTGACGTAAGATAGGTGCACGGTTTGCGCTAAATGTACCATATGCTCAAATATCAATTTGGACGCACCTAATGCAACTCCTAGGTGACGTGGGTCATGTGGAATCACATTTGGTCCGTTTGGAGATGGTTTTAGTGTTGACGTAAGATAGGTGCACGGTTTGCGCTAAACATACCATCGGCTCAGATATTATTTTGGACACACCCGATGCAACTCCTACGTGACGTGGGTCTTGTGGAATCTCGTTCGGTCCATTTGGAGATGGTGTTAGTTTTGACGTAAGATAGGTGCACGGTTTGCGCTATACGTACCATAGGCTCAAATATTATTTTGGACGCACCAGATGCAACTCCTAGGTGACGTGGGTCATGTGGAATCTTATTCGGTCGATTTGGAGATGGTGTTAGTGTTGATGTAAGATAGGTGCACGGTTTGCGCTAAACGAATCATAGGTTCAAATATCGTTTTGGACGCACCCGAGGGAACTCCTAGGTGACGTGGGTCATGTGGAATCTCGTTCGGTTCGTTTGGAGATGGTGTTAGTGTTGACGTAAGATAGGTGCACGGTTTGCGCTAAATGTACCATATGCTCAAATATCATTTTGGACACACCCGATGGAACTCCTAGGTGACGTGGGTCATGTGGAATCTCGTTCGGTCCATTTGGAGATGGTGTTAGTGTTGACGTAAGATAGGTGCACGATTTGCGCTAAACGTACCATATGCTCATATATCATTTTGGACACACCCGATGCAACTCCTAGGTGACGTGGGTTATGTGGAATCTCGTTTGGTCCATTTGGAGATGGTGTTAGTGTTGATGTAAGATAGGTGCACAGTTTGCGCTAAACGAACCATAGGTTCAAATATCATTTTGGATGCACCCGATGGAACTCCTAGGTGACGTCGGTCATGTGGAATCTCGTTCGGTCCATTTGGAGATGGTGTTAGTGTTGGAGTAAGATAGGTGCATGGTTTGCGCTAAACGTACCATAGGCTCAAATATCATTTTGGACGCACCCTATGGAACTCCTAGGTGACGTGGGTCATGTGGAATCTTGTTCGGTTCGTTTGGAGATGGTGTTGGTGTTGATGTAAGATAATTGCACGGTTTGCGCTAAACGTACGGTAGGCTCCGATATCATTTTGGACGCACCCGATGGAACTCCTTGGTGACATCGGTCATGTGGAATCTTGTTCGGTTCATTTGGAGATGGTGTTAATGTTGATGTAAGATAGGTGCATGGTTTGCACTAAACATACCATAGGCACAGATATCATTTGGACGCACCCGATGGAACTCCTAGGTGATGTGGGTTATGTGGAATCTCGTTCGGTGCGTTTGGAGATGATGTTAGTATTGATGTAAGATAGGTGCACGGTTTGCACTAAACGTACCATAGGCTCACATATCGTTTTGGACACACCCGATGGAACTCCTAGGTGACGTGGGTCATGTGGAATCTCATTTGGTCCATTTGGAGATGGTTTTAGTGTTGACGTAAGATAGGTGCACGGTTTGCGCTAAACATACCATCGGCTCTGATATTATTTTGGACGCACCCGAAGCAACTCCTACGTGATGTGGGTCTTGTGGAATCTCGTTCGGTTCGTTTGGAGATGGTGTTAGTGTTGACGTAAGATAGGTGCACGGTTTGCGCTAAACATACCATAGGCTCAAATATCATTTTGGACGCACCTGATGCAACTCCTAGGTGACGTGGGTCATGTGGAATCTCGTTCAGTCCATTTGGAGATGGTGTTAGTGTTGACGTAAGATAGGTGCACGGTTTGCGCTAAACATACCATCGGCTCAGATATTATTTTGGACACACCCGATGCAACTCCTACGTGACGTGGGTCTTGTGGAATCTCGTTCGGTCCATTTGGAGATGGTGTTAGTGTTGACGTAAGATAGGTGCACGGTTGGCGCTAAACGTACCATAGGCTCAAATATTATTTTGGACGCACCTGATGCAACTCCTAGGTGACGTGGGTCATGTGGAATCTCATTCGGATCGATTTGGAGATGGTGTTAGTGTTGATGTAAGATAGGTGCACGGTTTGCGCTAAACGAACCATAGGTTCAAATATCGTTTTGGACGCACCCGATGGAACTCCTAGGTGACGTGGGTCGTGTGGAATCTCGTTCGGTTCGTTTGGAGATGGTTTTAGTGTTGACGTAAGATAGGTGCACGGTTTGCGCTAAATGTACCATATGCTCAAATATCAATTTGGACGCACCTAATGCAACTCCTAGGTGACGTGGGTCATGTGGAATCTCGTTCGGTGCATTTGGAGATGGTGTTAGTGTTGATGTAAGATAGGTGCATGGTTTGCACTAAACGTACCATAGGCTCACATATCATTTTGGACACACCCGATGGAACTCCTAGGTGACGTGGGTCATGTGGAATCTCATTTGGTCCATTTGGAGATGGTTTTAGTGTTGACGTAAGATAGGTGGACGGTTTGCGCTAAACATACCATCGGCTCAGATATTATTTTGGACGCACCCGATGCAACTCCTACGTGACGTGGGTCTTGTGGAATCTCGTTTGGTCGATTTGGAGATGGTGTTAGTGTTGATGTAAGATAGGTGCATGGTTTGCGCTAAACGAACCATAGCTTTAAATATCATTTTGGACGCACCCGATGGAACTCCTAGGTGACGTGGGTCATGTGGAATCTTGTTCGATTGGTTTGGAGATGGTGTTAGTGTTGACGTAAGATAGGTGCACGGTTTGCGGTAAACGTACCATATGCTCAAATATCATTTTGGACACACCCGATGGAACTCCTAGGTGACGTGGGTCATGTGGAATCTTGTTCGGTCCATTTTAAGATGGTGTTAGTGTTGACGTAAGATAGGTGCACGATTTGCGCTAAACGTACCATATGCTCAGATATCATTTTGGACACACCCGATGCAAACACCTAGGTGACGTGGGTTATATGGAATCTCATTTGGTCCATTTGGAGATGGTGTTAGTGTTGATGTAAGATAGGTGCACGGTTTGTGCTAAACGAACCATTGGTTCAAATATCATTTTGGATGCACCCGATGGAACTCCTAGGTGACGTCGGTCATGTGGAATCTCGTTCGGTCCGTTTGGAGATGGTGTTAGTGTTGGAGTAAGATAGGTGCATGGTTTGCGCTAAACGTACCATAGGCTCAAATATCGTTTTGGACGCACCCGATGGAACTCCTAGGTGACGTGGGTCATGTGGAATCTTGTTCGGTTTCGTTTGGAGATGGTGTTAGTGTTGATGTAAGATAATTGCACGGTTTGCGCTAAACATACGGTTGGCTCCGATATCGTTTTGGACGCACCCGATGGAACTCCTTGGTGACATCGGTCATGTGGAATCTTGTTTGGTTCATTTGGAGATGGTTTTAATGTTGATGTAAGATAGGTGCATGGTTTGCACTAAACGTACCATGGGCTCAGATATCATTTTGGACGCACCCGATGGAACTCCTAGGTGACGTGGGTTATGTGTAATCTCGTTCGGTCTGTTTGGAGATGGTGTTAGTGTTGATGTAAGATAGGTGCATGGTTTGCGCTAAACGTACCATAGGCTTAGATATCGTTTTGGACGCACCCGATAGAACTCCTAGGTGACTTGGGTCATGTGGAATCTCGTTCGGTCCATTTGGAGATGGTGTTAGTGTTGACGTAAGATTGGTGCACGGTTTTGCGCTAAATGTACAATAGGCGCAAATATCGTTTTGGACGCACCTGATGCAACTCCTAGGTGACGTGGGTCGATGTGGAATCTCGTTCGGTGCATTTGGAGATGGTGTTAGTGTTGATGTAAGATAGATGCACGGTTTGCACTAAACGTACCATAGGCTCACATATCGTTTTGGACACACCCGATGGAACTCCTAGGTGACGTGGGTCATGTGGAATCACATTTGGTCCAGTTTGGAGATGGTTTTAGTGTTGATGTTAGATAGGTGCACGGTTTGTGCTAAACATACCATCGGCTCAGATATTATTTTGGACGCACCCAATGCAACTCCTACGTGACGTGGGTCTTGTGGAATCTCGTTCGGTCCGTTTGGAGATGTGTTAGTGCTGACGTAAGATAGGTGCATGGTTTGCGCTAAACATACCATAGGCCTCAAATATCATTTTGGACGCACCTAATGCAACTCCTAGGTGACTGTGGGTCATGTGGAATCTCGTTCAGTCCATTTGGAGATGGTGTTAGTGTTGATGTAAGATAGGTGCACGGTTTGCGCTAAACGAACCATAGGTTTAAATATCGTTTTGGACGCACCCGATGGAACTCCTAGGTGACGTGGGTCATGTGGAATCTCGTTCGGTTCGTTTGGAGATGGTGTTAGTGTTGACGTAAGATAGGTGCACGGTTTGCGCTAAACATACCATATGCTCAAATATCATTTTGGACACACTCGATGCAACTCCTTGGTGACATGGGTCATGTGGAATCTCATTCGGTCCATTTGGAGATGGTGTTAGTGTTGACGTAAGATAGGTGCACGATTTGCGCTAAACGTACCATATGCTCAGATATCATTTTGGACGCACCCGATGCAACTCCTAGGTGACGTGGGTTATGTGGAATCTCGTTTGGTCCATTTGGAGATGGTGTTAGTGTTGATGTAAGATAGGTGCACAGTTTGTGCTAAACGAACCATAGGTTCAATTATCGTTTTGGATGCACCCGATGGAACTCCTTGGTGACGTCGGTCATGTGGAATCTCATTCGGTCCGTTTGGAGATGGCGTTAGTGTTGGAGTAAGATAGGTGCATGGTTTGCGCTAAACGTACCATAGGCTCAAATATCATTTTGGACGCACCCGATGGAACTCCTAGGTGATGTGGGTTATGTGGAATCTCGTTCGGTGCATTTGGAGATGATGTTAGTGTTGACGTAAGATAGGTGCACGGTTTGCACTAAACGTACCATAGGCTCACATATCGTTTTGGACACAGCCGATGGAACTCCTAGGTGACGTGGGTCATGTGGAATCTCATTTGGTCCATTTGGAGATGGTTTTAGTGTTTGACGTAAGATAGGTGCACGGTTTTGCGCTAAACATACCATCGGCTCAGATATTATTTTGGACACACCCGATGCAACTCCTACGTGACGTGGGTCTTGTGGAATCTCGTTCGGTCCATTTGGAGATGGTGTTAGTTTTGACGTAAGATAGGTGCACGGTTTGCGCTAAACGTACCATAGGCTCAAATATTATTTTGGAAGCACCTGATGCAACTCCTAGGTGACGTGGGTCATGTGGAATCTTATTCGGTCGATTTGGAGATGGTGTTAGTGTTGATGTAAGATAGGTGCACGGTTTGCGCTAAACGAACCATAGGTTCAAATATCGTTTTGGACGCACCCGAGGGAACTCCTAGGTGACGTGGGTCGTGTGGAATCTCGTTCGGTTCGTTTGGAGATGGTGTTAGTGTTGACGTAAGATAGGTGCACAGTTTGCGCTAAATGTACCATATGCTCAAATATCATTTTGGACACACCCGATGGAACTCCTAGGTGACGTGGGTCATGTGGAATCTCGTTCGGTCCATTTGGAGATGGTGTTAGTGTTGACGTAAGATAGGTGCACGATTTGCGCTAAACGTACCATATGCTCATATATCATTTTGGACACACCCGATGCAACTCCTAGGTGACGTGGGTTATGTGGAATCTCGTTTGGTCCATTTGGAGATGGTGTTAGTGTTGATGTAAGATAGGTGCACAGTTTGCGCTAAACGAACCATAGGTTCAAATATCATTTTGGATGCACCCGATGGAACTCCTAGGTGACGTCGGTCATGTGGAATCTCGTTCGGTCCGTTTGGAGATGGTGTTAGTGTTGGAGTAAGATAGGTGCATGGTTTGCGCTAAACGTACCATAGGCTCAAATATCATTTTGGACCGCACCCTATGGAACTCCTAGGTGATGTGGGTCATGTGGAATCTTGTTTCGGATTCGTTTGGAGATGGTGTTGGTGTTGATGTAAGATAATTGCACGGTTTGCGCTAAACGTACGGTAGGCTCCGATATCATTTTGGACGCACCCAATGGAACTCCTTGGTGACATCGGTCATGTGGAATCTTGTTCAGTTCATTGGAGATGGTGTTAATGTTGATGTACGATAGGTGCATGGTTTACACTAAACGTACCATTAGGCTCAGATATCATTTGGACGCACCCGATGGAACTCCTAGGTGATTGTGGGTTATGTGGATCTCGTCGGGCTGTTTGGAATGGTGTTAGTGTTGACGTAAGATAGGTGCACGGTTTGCACTAAACTACCATTGGCTCACATATCGTTTTGGACACACCCGATGGAACTCTAAGTGACGTGGGTCATGTGGAATCCATTTGGTCCATTTGGAGATGGTTTTAGTGTTGACGTAAGATAGGTACGGTTTGGCGCTAAACATACCATCGGCTCAGATATTATTTTGGGTGCACCCAGCCAACTCGTACTGACGTGGGTCTTGAGGAATCTCGTTTGGGTCGATTTGGAGATGGTGTTAGTGTTGATGTTAAGAGGTGCACGTTTGCGCTAAACGAACCATAGGTTCAAATATCGTTTTTGGACGCACCGAGAACTCCTAGTGACGTGGTAATGTGAATCTCGTTCGGTTCGTTTTGGAGATGGTGTTAGTGTTGACGTAAGATAGGTGCACGGTTGTGCTAAACGTACCATATGCTCAAATACCATTTTGGACACACCGATGGACCTCCTAGGTACGTGGGTCATGTGGAATCTCGTTCGTCCATTTGGGATGGTGTTAGTGTTGACGTAAGATAGTTGCACGATTTGCGCTAAACGTACCATATGCTTAGATATCATTTTGGGACAGACACCGATGCAATTCCTAGGTGACGTGGGTTATGTAAAGAATCTTGTTTGGTCATTGGAGATGGTGTTGTGTTGATGTAAGATAGGTGCACAGGTTTGCGCTAAATGAACCATAGGTTCAATATCGTTTGGATGCACCGATGGAACTCCTAGGTGGACGTTCGGTCATGTGAAATCTCGTCGGTCTCAGTTTGCGGGGTCCATTGGAGATGGTGTTACTGTTGGAGTAAGAGAGGTGCATAGTTTGCACTAAACGTACCATAGCTCAAATATCGTTTTGGACGCACCTGATTGACATCCTAGGTGACGTGGGTCATGTGGAATCTCTTTCGTTTCGTTGGATATGGTTTAGTGTGATGTAAGATAATTGCACGGTTTGCGCTAAACATACGTAGGCTCCGAATCAATTTGGAACGCACCCTATGGAACTCCTTGGTGACATCGTCATGTGGAATCTTGTTCGGTACGTTTTGGAGATGGTGTTAATGTTGTGTAATAGGTGCACAGTTTGCACTAAACGTACCATAGGCTCAGATAATCGTTTTGGACGCACCCGATGGAACTCCTTGGGTGAACATCGGTCATGTGGAATCTTGTTCGTACGTTTGGAGATGGTGTTATGTGATGTAAGAGAGGTGCCAGTTTGCACTAAACGTACCATAGGCTCAGATATCGTTTTTGGACGGCACCCGATGGAACTCCTAGGTGACGTGGGTTATGTGGAATCTGGTTCGGTCCATTTAGAGATGGTGTTTAGTGTTGATGTAAGATAGGTGCATGGTTTGCGCTAACATACCATAGGCTTAGATATCGTTTGGACGCACCGGATAGAACTCATAGTGACTTGGGGCATGTGAATCTCGTTCGGTCCCGTTTGGAGATTGTGTGTTAGCGTTGACGTAAGATTGGTGCACGGTTTGCGCTAAATGTCCCATAGGCTCAATATCAGTTTGGACGCACCTGATGCAACTCTAAGGTGACGTGGGTCATGTGGAATCTCGTTCGGTGCCATTGGAGATGGTGTTAGTGTTGAGGTAATAGGTGCATGGTTTGCACTAAACGTACCATAGGCTCACATATTTTTGGACACACCCGATGGAACTCCTATGACGTGGGTCATGTGGAATCTCATTGGTCCCTTTGGAGATGGTTTAGTGTTGATGTAAGATAGGTGCACGGTTTTGCGCTAAACATACCATCGGCTCTGATATTATTTGGACGGACACCCGAAGCAACTCCTAGTGATGTGGGTCTGTGGAATCTCGTTCGGTCGTTTGAGATGGTGTTAGTGTTGACGTATAGGTGCAGCCGGTTTGCGCTAAACATACCATAGGCTCAAATATCATTTTGGACGCACCTGATGCAACTCCTAGGTGACGTGGGTCATGTGGAATCTCGTTCAGTGCCCATTTGGAGATGGGTTAGTGTTGATGTAAG